>NC_092112.1:12759894-12797394 GCF_045679555.1 Salvelinus alpinus | reverse complement strand
ACAGCTAGTAATGCAGGTGTAGAAGCACGGTGGCTAGGAAAAACTCCCTAGAAAGGCCAAAACCTAGGAAGAAACCTAGAGAGGAACCAGGCTATGAGGGGTGGCCAGTCCTCTTCTGGCTGTGCCGGGTGGAGATTATAACAGAACTATGCCAAGATGTTCAAAAATGTTCATAAGTGACAAGCATGGTCAAATAATAATCATGAATAATTTTCAGTTGTCTTTTCATAGCCGATCATCAAGAGTTGAAAAACAACAGGTCTGGGACAGGTGGCGGTTCCATAACCGCAGGCAGAACAGCTGAAACTGGAATAGCAGCAAGGCCAGGCGGACTGGGGACAGCAAGGAGTCACCACGGGCGGCAGTCCCGACGCATGGTCCTAGGGCCCAGGTCCTCCGAGAGAAAGAAAGAGAGAAGGAGAAAATTAGAGAGAGCCAAGATTTTCAAAATGTTCATAAATGACAAGCATGGTCAAATAATAATCAGGAATAAATCTCAGTTGGCTTTTCATAGCCGATCATTAAGAGTTGAAAACAGCAGGTCTGGGACAGGTAGGGGTTCCATAACCGCAGGCAGAACAGTTGAAACTGGAATAGCAGCAAGGCCAGGCGGACTGGGGACAGCAAGGAGTCACCACGGCCGGTAGTCCCGACGTATGGTCCTAGGGCTCAGGTCCTCCGAGAGAAAGAAAGAGAGAAGGAGAAAATTAGAGAGCGCCAAGATTTTCAAAATGTTCATAAATGACAAGCATGGTCAAATAATAATCAGGAATAAATCTCAGTTGGCTTTTCATAGCCGATCATTAAGACTAAATGGAGTACTAAATGGAGTGTCCCCGGATTTACGTACATAATAATACAAAATGCTCTGAGACCAGTTTGTGCTGTGGCTCAGCTCATTGCTACTAGGCATGGAGAGATGGAGATCACAACTCCACTATGGTTTTTATGAGGAGAGCGCTAAACCCGCACATTGTCCTCCCGGGAAGGTGCTGACCATGCCACATTTCTTAAGCAGATGTGTGTGTCTGAGACTGCACGGTAACTTTTTGTTGGTCTTTGATGCAAGGATGGATGCCTGTTTAATGATATCTGGAGCTGTTCAGCATCAAAGCATCAAATCCACTCAAAAACTATATTTTGGTATTGTTTCATTAGTCCTTGTCGATACAGTCCCAAAATGTTTTGTAAGTCAGCAATCAAGTTTTCAAGATATTGAACTTTCAGGAAGCAAAGTGTCACCGGCCACATCATCCCTTTATTAAGTTAAGAGTTTATGTTGTGACTTTGGAAGGCCGAACAGAGAAGAACCTGTTGATTAATAGTCAGAATTTAAGTCACTATATAAAGGTTTGTAAACGCCATACTGTATATAGCAGTCATGTAATGCCAAGGTGTCACATTTATAATAAAAAAAACATCAACATCCCTATCCAATTCAAATGGCTAACCTGATGACTTAAGGCTGTGTTCATAATTATAACTTATATCCCAACAGAGCTTAGTTTTCCTCTGTTCAGTGTCAACACGCTAGCGTTAGCTGGTGTTACAGTGATGGTTTTATCAACGGAGAAGGCTTCATCTAGCCCCAACCCAGGACAAGAAGAGCGTTCAGCAGATGGATGAGAGCATATTGACGACTAGATGGGGCTCCTATCTGATCATTTCTGCGGGGTTGTATCGAGACCAGAGAAACACTTGGACGTGTGGTGTTGTTTTTCCTCTCTCCTCTCTTCCGGAGCTGTGGAGATGAGAGGATGAAAGGGGGATGCAGAGGAGGAATGAAAGAAGGTTGAAAGAGAAGGTATTTAGACAGTGTGAGCAAGAGTCATGGTCCGTGAGCAAACAATAGTGTTTGTTTTCTCGCCTTCACAGAGATGATATTACCACTGCCAAGCTCTGAATGTGCCTTGTGTCCAAAGTTTTACCAATGACTCCATTACTGTATCACACTGACCCTCTCTGTATCACATTGACCCTCTCTGTATCACATTGACCCTTTCTGTATCACATTGACCCTCTCTGTATCACATTGACCCTCTCTGTATCACATTGACCCTCTCTGTATCACATTGACCCTCTCTGTATCACATTGACCCTCTCTGTATCACATTGACCCTTTCTGTATCACATTGACCCTCTCTATATCACATTGACCCTCTCTGTATCACATTGACCCTCTCTGTATCACATTGACCCTCTCTGTATCACATTGACCCTCTCTGTATCACATTGACCCTCTCTGTATCACATTGACCCGTTCTGTATCACATTGACCCTCTCTGTATCACATTGACCCTCTCTGTATCACATTGACCCTCTCTGTATCACATTGACCCTCTCTGTATCACATTGACCCTCTCTGTATCACATTGACCCTCTCTGTATCACATTGACCCTCTCTGTATCACATTGACCCTTTCTGTATCACATTGACCCTCTCTATATCACATTGACCCTCTCTGTATCACATTGACCCTCTCTGTATCACATTGACCCTCTCTGTATCACATTGACCCTCTCTGTATCACATTGACCCTCTCTGTATCACATTGACCCGTTCTGTATCACATTGACCCTCTCTGTATCACATTGACCCTCTCTGTATCACATTGACCCTCTCTGTATCACATTGACCCTCTCTGTATCACATTGACCCTCTCTGTATCACATTGACCCTCTCTGTATCACATTGACCCTTTCTGTATCACATTGACCCTCTCTGTATCACAGAGTATCACAGAGTCAATAGACTAATTGAGGTCCAGGCACACAGACCCAGCAGACCACAATCAAGGAGGATGTAAAGAGTGGAATGAAGTCATTTTGTTGATAATGGAGGAGGCTGTATATAGTTTATATCTTGGATGAGCAGGAAGTTAGCTACTAAACTGTAGGTGTGTCTCTTTATTAGTGCCTTGTGTCTTAGATGAGCAGGAAGTTCGCTACTTAACTGCTGTCATGTCTCTTGATTAGTGTCTCATGTGTCTTGGATGAGCAGGAAGTTTGCTACTTAACTGCTGTCATGTCTCTTGATTAGTGTCTCATGTGTCTTGGATGAGCAGGAAGTTCGCTACTAAACTACAGCTGCTCCTACTGTATTTAATGGTGCCTCATGATTAAGCGAATCCACATCAACATCCCTAAAAAAGACTTGCACAAGCATAATTCTCATGACAAATGCCAAACATTGCGTCGTTTTCCCAAATAGTACTATAACATGTTATGTAATCTAGCCTCGTATTTTATCGCTACAAGGTCACACTATCCCAGCTAAGGTTTTCGCCCAGCTAGATTATGGTTTATTTATTTTTTCATCTCAATAGAGAGACCGAAATTACACAGATTAAAACAACGCAAACAATATTAACAGGGGAACATTTCAAACTTCAGCGTTTCCAAATACGTCCGCATTGTGCCCTGGTATGTCAAGAGCTGGACTGTGTCTCGATCTCGTTATTAACCGATTGCTCCAGTCCAAGTTTAAAGTCAATCATATTCGTTTGTTTCTGCGGGCTCTGAAAATAAAATTTAAAGCATGAATTTGAAGAAAGGCATTCAAATTCCTTCCTAATAAACAAACAAATTTGAAGAATGTACAACAGAGAATAACTGAGTTAGTTCATACTCGTGGTCCAATGGCCAGGGAAACAATGTTAAAGTAATAATAAACATTGGCTGGTCTTTATTTCCATGTTTTCATGATATGTTCTTATTTGTTTAGATTTTAGATTTGTCATACATCAAATTTAGGACTCTATGAAGTCAATATTGCTGTGGTTGTTATTGATACAATTTCCCTGTGTCCTTGCATGGGTTAATATAAAAAAAAAAAAATTCTGTCATGTATTCTATCTTTATACAGGCACATTTTTTGTGTGATTAATTTCACATTTCATACGTCACTGATTTCAGAGAAAGGGCTTCAAAAACCTATGATATAACTCTTACAAGGCAGGGTGTCCTTGGGTGCTCTTGTGTAGCTATTTTAAGGGTCCATAATACTGAGAAGAAAAAATAAGTTCGTAGCTCAGACTTTTGATTCACTGACATTAACTCACGGCAATCTAAGGAGTGTTTGCATGTCCTCGGGTGCTCTTTTGTAGCTATTTTAAGAACCATCTTTTGAAGGGTCAACAATAAAGTATCCATAATACTGAAAACAAACTACTCCCCCCCCCCCCCCCAAAAATCTCCTTTCAGTTCAACAAACCCTGTGTCACACTGCTGGATCAAAGGGGGAGAGTTATTTGACTGCTATTGTGCCGTAAATCCTGTTGATACCCACACAAACATGACCCTGTGTCTCCAGCTGAGGCTGTAAAAACTCCTTTTAGACAGTAATTCTGAGTCCAAAATGGCACCCTATTCCCTTTATAGTGCACTAATTTAGTGCAGCGCACTATGAAGGGACTAGAGTGACATTTGGGATGCAATTTTAAGACGTTTCCATCCCGGATTCTGCTAGCTGCTGTTGAGCCAAGGCCTGGCTCCCATAAAGAGTGATTATTTTTTTGCATCCATCTCCCAAAGACCAATGTGGAGAAAAAGGTGAAATTTTGATTGGCCGCAAAGAGCGAGTGTCTTATGAAAATGATGTTGTTTTTCTCCAGTTGTCACGGCAACAGTCACTCAGCAAAAAAAAAATTTTTTTTAAACAGACAAGTTATGCAACCCTGGACGTTTAGAAGTTCAGCCTGTTGAGTTTCATGCCAAGTTCAGAGGGACTTTCAGGAAGTAAAAAAAAAAAAGGGGAGATTACCCTTTTAAAAAACTGTAGCATTTGAACTGTCCAGAATAAGATTTAAACTGAACGTTTGTAACTGAAGTCACAGTGTGACTGTAAAGACAAAGCCATGTATACAATGTGTGATGAAGTGACAGTAACACACTCAAGAAAACACACATCACTAATTTGCATGGTATAAATTACATTATAAACTGTGTGGTTTGAGCCCTGAATGCTGATTGGCTGACAGCTGTGGTATATCAGACTGTATACCACGGGTATAACAAAACATTTAGCGTTTACTGCTCTAATTACGTTGGTATCCAGTTTATAATAGCAATAATGCACGTCAGGAGTTTGTGGTATATGGCCAATATACTGTACCACAGCTAAGTGTTGTATCCAGGCACTCGGTGTTGCGTCATGGTTAAGAACAGCCTTTAGTTGTGGTATATTGGTCATATGCCACACCCCCTCGGGCCATATTGCTTAATTATAAGTGATATCCCAGCTGTATTGATCAACTGAAATACATGGGTGAAGACCATCTGTGTGTGATCCATCCCCTAACAGTTACAACCCCCCCCCGTCCCCCCCCCACATTAAGTATAAGTTACCACACATCAAATCAAACTCTATTTGTCACATGCGCCAAATACAACAACTGTAGACCTTAATGTGAAATGCTTTCTTACAAGCCCTTAACCAAGAGTGCAGTTCAAGAAGAGTTAAGAAAATATTTACCAAATAAACTCAAGTAAAAAATTATAAAAAGTAACACAATAACATAACAATAATGGGGCTATATACAGGGTGTACCGGTACCGAGTCAGAGTGCAGGGTTACAGGTTAGAGTGACTATGCATAAATAATAAACAGCGAGTAGCAGCAGTGTACAAAACAAATGGGGCAGGTTAATGTAATAGTCTGGTGGCCATTTGATTAATTGTTCAGCAGTCTTATGGCTTGGGGGTAGAAGCTGTTAAGGAGCCTTTGGTCCTAGACTTGGAGCAGAGAAAACAGTCTATGATTTGAGTGACTGGAGTCTCTGACAATTTTATGGGCTTTCCTCTGACGCCTATTATATTAGTCCTGGATTGCAGTGAAGTACTGGGCCGTACGCACGACACTACTCTGTAGCGCCTCATGGTCGGATGCTGAGCAGTTGCCATACCAGGCGGTGATGCAACCGGTCAGGATGCTCTTGATGGTGCAGCTGTAGAACTTTTTGAGGATCTGGGGACCCATGCCAAATCTTTTCAGTCTCCTGAGGGGGAAAAGGTTTTGTCGTGCCCTAATCACGACTGTCTTGGTGTGTTTGGACCATGATAGATTGTTGGTGATGTGGACACCAAGGAACTTAAAACTCTCGACCCGCTCCACTGCAGCCCCGTTGATGTTAATGGGGGCCTGTTCGGCCAGCCTTGTCCTCTAGTCCACGATCAGCTCCTTTGTCTTGCTCACATTGAGGGAGAGGTTGTATTCCTGGCACCACACTGACAGTTCTCTGACCTCCTCCCTATAGGTCGTCTCATCGTTGTCGGTGATCAGGCCTACCACTGTTGTGTCGTCAGCAAACTTAATGATGATGTTGGAGTCATGTTTGGCCACACAGTCGTGGGTGAACAGGGAGTACAGGAGGGGACTAAGTACACACCCCTGAGGGGCCCCAGTGTTGAGGATCAGCGTAGCAAACGTGTTGTTGCCTACCCTTACCACCTGGGGGCGGCCCGTTAGGAAGTCCAGGATCCAGTTGCAGAGGGAGGTGTTCAGTCCCAGAGTCCTTAGCTTAGTGATGAGCTTTGTGGGTACTATGGTGTTGAACTCTGAGCTGTAGTCAATGAACAGCATTCTCACATAGGTGTTCCTCCTGTCCAGGTGGGAAAGAGCAGAGCAGAGTGAGATTGCGTCATCTGTTGATCTGTTGGGTTGTTATACGAACTGGAGTGGGTCCAGGATATCTGGGAGGATGCTGTTGATGTGAGCCTTG
Source organism: Salvelinus alpinus (assembly GCF_045679555.1). Classification (NCBI taxonomy): domain Eukaryota; kingdom Metazoa; phylum Chordata; class Actinopteri; order Salmoniformes; family Salmonidae; genus Salvelinus; species Salvelinus alpinus. The sequence goes on along the minus strand of NC_092112.1, from coordinate 12,790,675 downwards.
AACAGCCTTTCAAAGCACTTAATCTCTACCGACGTGATTTATGCAGGTTACCTTCGCTTCCTTGGGCACAGGGACTATGGTGGTCTGCTTGAAACATGTAGGTATTACAGACTCAGTCAGGGAGAGGTTGAAAATGTCAGTGAAAACACTCAACAGTTGGTCCGGCATGCTTTGAGTACACGTCCTGGTAATCCATTTGGCCCCATGGCTTTGTGAATGTTGACCTGTTTAAAGGTCTTGCTCACATCGGCTACCGAAAGCTTTATCAAACAGTCATCCAGAATAGCTGGTGCTCTCGTGCATGCTTCAGTGTTGCTTGCCTAGAAGCGAACATAAAAGGCATTTAGCTCGTCTGGTAGGCTCGCGTCACTGGGCAGCTCGCGTCTGGGTTTCCCTTTGTAGTCCGTAATAGTTTTCAAGCCCTGCGACACCCGACAAGCGTCAGAGCCGGTGTAGTAGGATTCAATCTTAATCCTATATTGACGCTTTGCGTGTTTGATGGTTCGTCTGAGGGCATAGCGGGATTTCTTATAGGCGTCCGGATTAGTGTCCCGCTCCTTGAAAGCGGCAGCTCTAGTCTTTAGCTCGATGCGGATGTTGCCTGTAATCGATGGCTTCTGGTTGGGATATGTATGTACGGTCACTGTGGGACAACGTCGTCAATGCACTTATTGATGAGGCCGATGACTGAGGTGGTATACTCCTCAATGCCATTGGATGAATCCCGGAACATATTCCAGTCTGTGCTAGCAAAACAGTCCTGTAGCGTAGCATCCGCATCATCTGACCACTTCCGTATTGAGCGAGTCACTGGTACTTCCTGCTTTAGTTTTTGCTTGTAAGCAGGAATCTGGAGGATAGAATTATGGTCAGATTTGCAAAATAGAGGGCGGGGGAGAGCGTTGTATGCATCTCTGTATGTGGAGTAAAGGTGGTCCAGAATTTTTTCTCCTCTGTGACATGCTGGTAAAAATTAGGTAAAACTGATTTAAGTTTACCTGCATTAAAGTCCCTGGCCACTAGGAGCGCTGCTTCTGGGTAAGCATTTTCTTGTTTGCTTATGGCCTTATAGAGTTGGTTGAGTGCGGTCTTAGTGCCAGCTTCGTTCTGTGGTGGTAAATAGACGGCTACGAATAATATAGATGAGAACTCTCTTGGTAGACAGTGTGGTCTACAGCTTATCCCTAAGGTGAGCAATACCTTGAGACTTCTTTAATATGACGAAAAGACACACACCCCCTCATCCCCACCTACATCAAAAATAAGTTACCACACATCCCCCCCTACATCAAGCACAAGTTACCAAACATCCCCCCTACATCAAGCACAAGTTACCACACATCCCCCCCCTACATCAAGCACAAGTTACCACACATCCCCCTACATCAAGCACAAGTTACCCCCCCCCCCCCCTACATCAAGCACAAGTTACCACACATCCCCCCTACGTCAAGCACAAGTTACCACACATCCCCCCCCCCCTACATCAAGCACAAGTTACCACACATCCCTCTATATCACTACGTCAATAACTGTCCCTCAGGGTGACTATTATACCCGGGGTAAGTTACTGCATCCCAAATGACACGCTATTCCCTTTATAGGGCACTACATTTGACCAGGGTCCATAAGACTCTGGTCAAAAGTAGTGCACTATATAGGGAATAGGATGCCATTTGGGACGCATGTCCCATCTACTTGTAACCCCTGTGTTTTCCCCTAGGAAGTGAGTCAGGGGAATTATTTAAACGACCAATGGCTGTACAGCCACGGAAAGATAGTGTTTTGACAGTGTGTGTGCTCTCCTATAGTGCAGGCTGCAGATAGGATACCAGAGGACAGAGCAGTCCAGGGTTGGCTAGCTGCCATGACACGCCGTAGCCACGACAAACAGGCCGTTGGAGGAAAGTTGGTGTTGGCTCTGGGTTTGTCTCAGTGAGGCAGTGTCAATATCTTCAAAGAGAATAGATAGATATGCTTGGCAGTCGTTCTCGTATACCCTCACAGTGGGTTCTTGAAAAGTACAAGAAGTAAGGTCTCAAAAGCAATCATTATTCCCCGCTGTAATTACTTGTATCCCTCTCTTTGAATCCCAACTCCTCAGTCTCTGTATTTCTCATGTCTCGCTCTACTCTACGTTACACAATGACTAACTGGAGAAACATCTTCAATGACCGATGCCACGATATCTGCTACCCTTCCCACGGGAAGTCTCCTTTGGTAGCCTACAACATCACTGAATGGTAGTTATACATTTGAACTCTGAGCAGTTACACATTGGAACCGGGCCAAGTTCTGCCGGTTCCGTTGCTCCCCTGACAGTTTGGGTCATAAATACAGGCTGTAGCTGAAAGTCCCAGTCGGGTATTAGACAGAACGTCGCGGCCCCACATACCTGTGGGAAAAACAACCTGTGGTTACCTAGGTTATCCCATTGGAAAAACAACCTGTGGTTACCTAGGTTATCCCATTGGCTGACTGCAAAAAAACGTCCCTTTTTTTCCAAACGCAATTTTCTTGTTGTCAGCTTGTTTTAGTCAATTACAAAACAACATTTAACCTCTATGAGATCGGTGTGTCCCCCCCCATGAGTTGGTTGAGCTAACGTGCGCTAATGTGATTAGCATGACGTTGTAAGTAACAAGAACAGTTCCCAGGACATAGACATGTCTTATATGGTCAGAAAGCTTACATTCTTGTTAATCTAACTGCACTGTCCAATTTACAGTAGCTATTACAGTGAGAAAATGCCATGCTATTGTTTGAGGAGAGGTGCACAACAACAACAAAAACTTTTATCACGCAACTGGTTTGGTACATTCACCTCTTACATTCAGTCATCTTGCTCTGATTTGTCATCCTGAGGGTTCCAGAGATAAAATGTAGCATAGTTTTGTTTGATAAAATACATTTTTATATTAAAATGTAGGAACTGGGTTCTACAGTTTGATCCCCAGCTGTGTCTGGCTCCCAAGACACGGCAGATAAAACGTATCGGTGCTCATCGGCCATTGGACATAAACATTACACAACAATTTGGAGATCGCAAATTCAACAATGAGTGGTTTGTAAGGAATCGGTGACAGTGGCTAACTGTAAGCATTGCAACTGGGACAATCCGTTTTGAACGGTCATTTAATTTGGGATTGTAAATCCGGCATCTTTCTCTTTGATGAGGGACCGTCGCGCCACTTTCCTGTTCAAATACATTCAAATGTCTTATGCTGCTTCATAAATATTTTTTTTTTTGCTCCACCCAGATTTACATGCTAAAATGGCCACTGCTTACCTGTGATGAAATGTTTTCCACACACACATACAGTAGCTACCGTGTAGCCTGCTTGGACACTGGGTCCCCACATTTCCCACTCTGCCACGCTGAATAGCCTGAAGCCACATTGCTCTTCTCGCAGGCTCTATTTCCCTATGTGGGAGCATTGCCCACTGAACAACACAGCAGCTTTTCGGCATGTTTAGTTATTTCTGTGTAACAAAATATCGATGATGAAGGTGTCTCTTTTCCAATTTGTGTCAATGGGATATAAAAAAACAAGTTCACCGATTTGTTGGCGTGGTCCTTGTTATGACGTGAATATCGACTCGGAGTATAGAGTGAAGTAATTATGTCCTTTGTGAGGAAGTTATTGCAGCCATAAAACGGCCTCCCCATCATTTAGGACCTGTGCTCCTGGCTATTTAGGACCTGTGCTCCTGGTTATTTAGGACCTGTGTTCCCCATCATTTAGGACCTGTGCTCCTGGTTATTTAGGACCAATGCTCCTGGTTATTTAGGACCTGTGCTCCTGGTCATTTAGGACCTGTGCTCCTGGTCATTTAGGACCTGTGCTCCTGGTCATTTAGGACCTGTGCTCCTGGTTATTTAGGACCTGTGCTCCTGGTTATTTAGGACCTGTGTTCCCCATCATTTAGGACCTGTGCTCCTGGTCATTTAGGACCTGTGCTCCTGGTCATTTAGGACCTGTGCTCCTGGTCATTTAGGACCTGTGCTCCTGGTTATTTAGGACCTGTGCTCCTGGTCATTTAGGACCTGTGCTCCTGGTCATTTAGGACCTGTGCTCCTGGTCATTTAGGACCTGTGCTCCTGGTTATTTAGGACCTGTGCTCCTGGTCATTTAGGACATGTGCTCCTGGTTATTTAGGACCTGTGCTCCTGGTCATTTAGGACATGTGTTCCCCATCATTTAGGACCTGTGCTCCTGGTCATTTAGGACCTGTGCTCCTGGTCATTTAGGACATGTGTTCCCCATCATTTAGGACCTGTGCTCCTGGTCATTTAGGACCTGTGCTCCTGGTCATTTAGGACATGTGTTCCCCATCATTTAGGACCTGTGCTCCTGGTCATTTAGGACCTGTGCTCCTGGTTATTTAGGACCTGTGCTCCTGGTCATTTACGACCTGTGCTCCTGGTTATTTAGGACCTGTGCTCCTGGTCATTTAGGACATGTGTTCCTGGTCATTTAGGACCTGTGCTCCTGGTCATTTAGGACCTGTGCTCCTGGTCATTTAGGACATATGTTCCTGGTCATTTAGGACCTGTTCTCCTGGTCATTTAGGACCTGTGCTCCTGGTCATTTAGGACCTGTGCTCCTGGTCATTTAGGACATGTGTTCCCCATCATTTAGGACCTGTGCTCCTGGTCATTTAGGACCTGTGCGCCCCATCATTTAGGACCTGTGCTCCTGGTCATTTAGGACCTGTGCTCCTGGTTATTTAGGACCTGTGCTCCTGGTTATTTAGGACCTGTGCTCCTGGTCATTTAGGACCTGTGCTCCTGGTCATTTAGGACCTGTGCTCCTGGTCATTTAGGACCTGTGCTCCTGGTTATTTAGGACCTGTGCTCCTGGTTATTTAGGACCTGTGTTCCCCATCATTTAGGAACTGTGCTCCTGGTTATTTAGGAACTGTGCTCCTGGTTATTTAGGACCTGTGCTCCCCATCATTTAGGACCTGTGCTCCTGGCTATTTAGGAACTGTGCTCCCCATCATTTAGGACCTGTGCTCCTGGTCATTTAGTACCTGTGCTCCTGGTTATTTAGGACCTGTGCTCCCCATCATTTAGGAACTGTGCTCCTGGTTATTTAGGAACTGTGCTCCTGGTTATTTAGGACCTGTGATCCTGGTCATTTAAGACCTGTGCTCCTGGTCATTTAGTACCTGTGCTCCTGGTCATTTAAGACCTGTGCTCCTGGTTATTTAGGAACTGTGCTCCTGGTCATTTAAGACCTGTGCTCCTGGTTATTTAGGACCTGTGCTCCTGGTCATTTAAGACCTGTGCTCCTGGTTATTTAGGAACTGTGCTCCTGGTCATTTAGGACCTGTGCTCCTGGTTATTTAGGAACTGTGCTCCTGGTTATTTAGGAACTGTGCTCCTGGTTATTTAGGACCTGTGCTCCTGGTCATTTAGGACATGTGTTCCCCATCATTTAGGACCTGTGCTCCTGGTTATTTAGGACCTGTGCTCCCCATCATTTAGGACCTGTGCTCCTGGCTATTTAGGAACTGTGCTCCCCATCATTTAGGACCTGTGCTCCTGGTCATTTAGGACCTGTGCTCCTGGTTATTTAGGACCTGTGCTCCTGGTTATTTAGGACCTGTGCTCCTGGTCATTTAGGACCTGTGCTCCTGGTCATTTAGGACCTGTGCTCCCCATCATTTAGGACCTGTGCTCCTGGTTATTTAGGACCTGTGCTCCTGGTCATTTAGGACCTGTGCTCCTGGTCATTTAGGACCTGTGCTCCTGGTCATTTAGGACCTGTGCTCCTGGTTATTTAGGACCTGTGCTCCTGGTTATTTAGGACCTGTGCTCCTGGTCATTTAGGACCTGTGCTCCTGGTTATTTAGGACCTGTGCTCCTGGTTATTTAGGACCTGTGCTCCTGGTTATTTAGGACCTGTGCTCCTGGTTATTTAGGACCTGTGCTCCTGGTTATTTAGGACCTGTGCTCCTGGTTATTTAGGAACTGTGATCCTGGTTATTTAGGACCTGTGCTCCTGGTCATTTAGGACCTGTGCTTCTGGTCATTTAGGACCTGTCCTCCTGGTTATTTAGGACCTGTGCTCCTGGTTATTTAGGACCTGTGCTCCTGGTTATTTAGGAACTGTGCTCCTGGTTATTTAGGAACTGTGCTCCTGGTTATTTAGGACCTGTGCTCCTGGTCATTTAGGACCTGTGCTCCTGGTCATTTAGGACCTGTGCTCCTGGTTATTTAGGACCTGTGCTCCTGGTTATTTAGGACCTGTGCTCCTGGTTATTTAGGAACTGTGCTCCTGGTTATTTAGGACCTGTGCTCCTGGTTATTTAGGACCTGTGCTCCTGGTTATTTAGGACCTGTGCTCCTGGTCATTTAGGACCTGTGATCCTGGTCATTTAGGACCTGTGCTCCAGGTCATTTAGGACCTGTGCTCCTGGTCATTTAGGACCTGTGCTCCTGGTCATTTAGGACCTGTGCTCCTGGTTATTTAGGACCTGTGCTCCTGGTTATTTAGGACCTGTGCTCCCCATCATTTAGGACCTGTGCTCCTGGTCATTTAGGACCTGTGCTCCTGGTTATTTAGGACCTGTGCTCCCCATCATTTAGGACCTGTGCTCCTGGTCATTTAGGACCTTTGCTCCTGGTCATTTAGGACCTGTGCTCCTGGTCATTTAGGACCTGTGCTCCTGGTTATTTAGGACCTGTGCTCCTGGTCATTTAGGACATGTGTTCCCCATCATTTAGGACCTGTGCTCCTGGTCATTTAGGACCTGTGATCCTGGTCATTTAGGACATATGTTCCTGGTCATTTAGGACCTGTGCTCCTGGTCATTTAGGACCTGTGCTCCTGGTCATTTAGGACCTGTGCTCCTGGTCATTTAGGACATGTGTTCCCCATCATTTAGGACCTGTGCTCCTGGTCATTTAGGACCTGTGCTCCCCATCATTTAGGACCTGTGCTCCTGGTCATTTAGGACCTGTGCTCCTGGTTATTTAGGACCTGTGCTCCTGGTTATTTAGGACCTGTGCTCCTGGTCATTTAGGACCTGTGCTCCTGGTCATTTAGGACCTGTGCTCCTGGTCATTTAGGACCTGTGCTCCTGGTTATTTAGGACCTGTGCTCCTGGTTATTTAGGACCTGTGTTCCCCATCATTTAGGAACTGTGCTCCTGGTTATTTAGGAACTGTGCTCCTGGTTATTTAGGACCTGTGCTCCCCATCATTTAGGACCTGTGCTCCTGGTTATTTAGGACCTGTGCTCCTGGTCATTTAGGACCTGTGCTCCTGGTCATTTAGGACCTGTGCTCCTGGTTATTTAGGACCTGTGCTCCTGGTTATTTAGGACCTGTGCTCCTGGTCATTTAGGACCTGTGCTCCTGGTTATTTAGGACCTGTGCTCCTGGTTATTTAGGACCTGTGCTCCTGGTTATTTAGGACCTGTGCTCCTGGTTATTTAGGACCTGTGCTCCTGGTTATTTAGGACCTGTGCTCCTGGTTATTTAGGAACTGTGATCCTGGTTATTTAGGACCTGTGCTCCTGGTCATTTAGGACCTGTGCTTCTGGTCATTTAGGACCTGTCCTCCTGGTTATTTAGGACCTGTGCTCCTGGTTATTTAGGACCTGTGCTCCTGGTTATTTAGGAACTGTGCTCCTGGTTATTTAGGAACTGTGCTCCTGGTTATTTAGGACCTGTGCTCCTGGTCATTTAGGACCTGTGCTCCTGGTCATTTAGGACCTGTGCTCCTGGTTATTTAGGACCTGTGCTCCTGGTTATTTAGGACCTGTGCTCCTGGTTATTTAGGAACTGTGCTCCTGGTTATTTAGGACCTGTGCTCCTGGTTATTTAGGACCTGTGCTCCTGGTTATTTAGGACCTGTGCTCCTGGTCATTTAGGACCTGTGATCCTGGTCATTTAGGACCTGTGCTCCTGGTCATTTAGGACCTGTGCTCCTGGTCATTTAGGACCTGTGCTCCTGGTCATTTAGGACCTGTGCTCCTGGTTATTTAGGACCTGTGCTCCTGGTTATTTAGGACCTGTGCTCCCCATCATTTAGGACCTGTGCTCCTGGTCATTTAGGACCTGTGCTCCTGGTTATTTAGGACCTGTGCTCCCCATCATTTAGGACCTGTGCTCCTGGTCATTTAGGACCTTTGCTCCTGGTCATTTAGGACCTGTGCTCCTGGTCATTTAGGACCTGTGCTCCTGGTTATTTAGGACCTGTGCTCCTGGTCATTTAGGACATGTGTTCCCCATCATTTAGGACCTGTGCTCCTGGTCATTTAGGACCTGTGATCCTGGTCATTTAGGACATATGTTCCTGGTCATTTAGGACCTGTGCTCCTGGTCATTTAGGACCTGTGCTCCTGGTCATTTAGGACCTGTGCTCCTGGTCATTTAGGACATGTGTTCCCCATCATTTAGGACCTGTGCTCCTGGTCATTTAGGACCTGTGCTCCCCATCATTTAGGACCTGTGCTCCTGGTCATTTAGGACCTGTGCTCCTGGTTATTTAGGACCTGTGCTCCTGGTTATTTAGGACCTGTGCTCCTGGTCATTTAGGACCTGTGCTCCTGGTCATTTAGGACCTGTGCTCCTGGTCATTTAGGACCTGTGCTCCTGGTTATTTAGGACCTGTGCTCCTGGTTATTTAGGACCTGTGTTCCCCATCATTTAGGAACTGTGCTCCTGGTTATTTAGGAACTGTGCTCCTGGTTATTTAGGACCTGTGCTCCCCATCATTTAGGACCTGTGCTCCTGGCTATTTAGGAACTGTGCTCCCCATCATTTAGGACCTGTGCTCCTGGTCATTTAGTACCTGTGCTCCTGGTTATTTAGGACCTGTGCTCCCCATCATTTAGGAACTGTGCTCCTGGTTATTTAGGAACTGTGCTCCTGGTTATTTAGGACCTGTGCTCCTGGTTATTTAGGAACTGTGCTCCTGGTTATTTAGGAACTGTGCTCCTGGTTATTTAGGACCTGTGCTCCTGGTCATTTAGGACCTGTGCTCCTGGTCATTTAGGACCTGTGCTCCTGGTTATTTAGGACCTGTGCTCCTGGTTATTTAGGACCTGTGCTCCTGGTTATTTAGGACCTGTGCTCCTGGTTATTTAGGACCTGTGCTCCTGGTTATTTAGGACCTGTGCTCCTGGTCATTTAGGACCTGTGATCCTGGTCATTTAGGACCTGTGCTCCTGGTCATTTAGGACCTGTGCTCCTGGTCATTTAGGACCTGTGCTCCTGGTCATTTAGGACCTGTGCTCCTGGTTATTTAGGACCTGTGCTCCTGGTTATTTAGGACCTGTGCTCCCCATCATTTAGGACCTGTGCTCCTGGTCATTTAGGACCTGTGCTCCTGGTTATTTAGGACCTGTGCTCCCCATCATTTAGGACCTGTGCTCCTGGTCATTTAGGACCTTTGCTCCTGGTCATTTAGGACCTGTGCTCCTGGTCATTTAGGACCTGTGCTCCTGGTTATTTAGGACCTGTGCTCCTGGTCATTTAGGACATGTGTTCCCCATCATTTAGGACCTGTGCTCCTGGTCATTTAGGACCTGTGATCCTGGTCATTTAGGACATATGTTCCTGGTCATTTAGGACCTGTGCTCCTGGTCATTTAGGACCTGTGCTCCTGGTCATTTAGGACCTGTGCTCCTGGTCATTTAGGACATGTGTTCCCCATCATTTAGGACCTGTGCTCCTGGTCATTTAGGACCTGTGCTCCCCATCATTTAGGACCTGTGCTCCTGGTCATTTAGGACCTGTGCTCCTGGTTATTTAGGACCTGTGCTCCTGGTTATTTAGGACCTGTGCTCCTGGTCATTTAGGACCTGTGCTCCTGGTCATTTAGGACCTGTGCTCCTGGTCATTTAGGACCTGTGCTCCTGGTTATTTAGGACCTGTGCTCCTGGTTATTTAGGACCTGTGTTCCCCATCATTTAGGAACTGTGCTCCTGGTTATTTAGGAACTGTGCTCCTGGTTATTTAGGACCTGTGCTCCCCATAATTTAGGACCTGTGCTCCTGGCTATTTAGGAACTGTGCTCCCCATCATTTAGGACCTGTGCTCCTGGTCATTTAGTACCTGTGCTCCTGGTTATTTAGGACCTGTGCTCCCCATCATTTAGGAACTGTGCTCCTGGTTATTTAGGAACTGTGCTCCTGGTTATTTAGGACCTGTGATCCTGGTCATTTAAGACCTGTGCTCCTGGTCATTTAGTACCTGTGCTCCTGGTCATTTAAGACCTGTGCTCCTGGTTATTTAGGAACTGTGCTCCTGGTCATTTAAGACCTGTGCTCCTGGTTATTTAGGACCTGTGCTCCTGGTCATTTAAGACCTGTGCTCCTGGTTATTTAGGAACTGTGCTCCTGGTCATTTAGGACCTGTGCTCCTGGTTATTTAGGAACTGTGCTCCTGGTTATTTAGGAACTGTGCTCCTGGTTATTTAGGACCTGTGCTCCTGGTCATTTAGGACATGTGTTCCCCATCATTTAGGACCTGTGCTCCTGGTTATTTAGGACCTGTGCTCCCCATCATTTAGGACCTGTGCTCCTGGCTATTTAGGAACTGTGCTCCCCATCATTTAGGACCTGTGCTCCTGGTCATTTAGGACCTGTGCTCCTGGTTATTTAGGACCTGTGCTCCTGGTTATTTAGGACCTGTGCTCCTGGTCATTTAGGACCTGTGCTCCCCATCATTTAGGACCTGTGCTCCTGGTTATTTAGGACCTGTGCTCCTGGTTATTTAGGACCTGTGCTCCTGGTCATTTAGGACCTGTGCTCCTGGTCATTTAGGACCTGTGCTCCTGGTCATTTAGGACCTGTGCTCCTGGTTATTTAGGACCTGTGCTCCTGGTTATTTAGGACCTGTGCTCCTGGTCATTTAGGACCTGTGCTCCTGGTTATTTAGGACCTGTGCTCCTGGTTATTTAGGACCTGTGCTCCTGGTTATTTAGGAACTGTGATCCTGGTTATTTAGGACCTGTGCTCCTGGTCATTTAGGACCTGTGATCCTGGTCATTTAGGACCTGTGCTCCTGGTTATTTAGGACCTGTGCTCCTGGTTATTTAGGACCTGTGCTCCTGGTTATTTAGGAACTGTGCTCCTGGTTATTTAGGACCTGTGCTCCTGGTCATTTAGGACCTGTGCTCCTGGTTATTTAGGACCTGTGCTCCTGGTTATTTAGGACCTGTGCTCCTGGTTATTTAGGAACTGTGCTCCTGGTTATTTAGGACCTGTGCTCCTGGTTATTTAGGACCTGTGCTCCTGGTTATTTAGGACCTGTGCTCCTGGTCATTTAGGACCTGTGCTCCTGGTCATTTAGGACCTGTGCTCCTGGTCATTTAGGACCTGTGCTCCTGGTCATTTAGGACCTGTGCTCCTGGTTATTTAGGACCTGTGCTCCTGGTTATTTAGGACCTGTGCTCCCCATCATTTAGGACCTGTGCTCCTGGTCATTTAGGACCTGTGCTCCTGGTTATTTAGGACCTGTGCTCCTGGTTATTTAGGACCTGTGCTCCCCATCATTTAGGACCTGTGCTCCCCATCATTTAGGACCTGTGCTCCTGGTTATTTAGGACCTGTGCTCCCCATCATTTAGGACCTGTGCTCCTGGTCATTTAGGACCTGTGCTCCTGGTCATTTAGGACCTGTGCTCCTGGTCATTTAGGACCTGTGCTCCTGGTCATTTAGGACCTGTGCTCCTGGTCATTTAGGACCTGTGCTCCTGGTTATTTAGGACCTGTGCTCCCCATCATTTAGGACCTGTGCTCCTGGTCATTTAGGACCTGTGCTCCTGGTTATTTAGGACCTGTGCTCCTGGTTATTTAGGACCTGTGCTCCCCATCATTTAGGACCTGTGCTCCCCATCATTTAGGACCTGTGCTCCTGGTTATTTAGGACCTGTGCTCCCCATCATTTAGGACCTGTGCTCCTGGTCATTTAGGACCTGTGCTCCTGGTCATTTAGGACCTGTGCTCCTGGTCATTTAGGACCTGTGCTCCTGGTCATTTAGGACCTGTGCTCCTGGTCATTTAGGACCTGTGCTCCTGGTCATTTAGGACCTGTGCTCCTGGTCATTTAGGACCTGTGCTCCTGGTCATTTAGTACCTGTGTTCCCCATCATTTAGGACCTGTGCTCCTGGTCAGATCCATTCCATTGAACCATTTCCAAGACCAAGGCGATTCAATGATTAAATGATTAAGTGATGCTGTTTTGCTGATCTGCTGCTCGCTCTGAGGAGTCCAATAGGTTGGGTGGTCTGGCTTTTGGCTGTTAGAACTGGTTAGGCCAGTTGCTTTCAAGGAACTACAAATCTGGTCGGTTCAGGTTGAGGGAACTGGTTAGGCTAGTTGCTTTCAAGGAACTACAAATCTGGTCGGTTCAGGTTGAGGGAACTGGTTAGGCCAGTTGCTTTCAAGGAACTACAAATCTGGTCGGTTCAGGTTGAGGGAACTGGTTAGGCCAGTTGCTTTCAAGGAACTACAAATCTGGTCGGTTCAGGTTGAGGGAACTGGTTAGGCCAGTTGCTTTCAAGGAACTACAAATCTGGTCGGTTCAGGTTGAGGTCCTAATTCTAAAATGATTGATGAAGGCAAGGCCTCGATACGAAAGTGATTGTTAATTTCAACAATCCAGTGGTTGAAATTACTGGTTGAAATTACCTCAACAAACTGGGGGCTGAGCGATTAAAAATGAAATGAGACAATTCAGGGTTCTCTGTGAAACTTCAAAGCCCGTTGATCCCAACAAAGGAGTTTATTTTATTTTATTCTCCAGCAGACTGTAAAAATGTCAAAGATGGGAAGGATTTAGATTATGTTAATCTGGGATGACTGTTAAAAGGTTGTGACTTGTGTTGTAATGATTTGAGACAAAGGCAAGTGGCACCAAGTAACACTTAGAGCCATACTGTACCGTATCAGCCCTCTGAGTCTGTTACATACTGGACCACATATCTGTACCCTATCAGCCCTCTGAGTCTGTTACATACTGGACCACATATCTGTACCCTATCAGCCCTCTGAGTCTGTTACATACTGGACCACATATCTGTACCCTATCAGCCCTCTGAGTCTGTTACAGACTGGACCACATTCCTGGACTGTATCAGCTCTCTGAGTCTCTTACGGTCCAGAGATGTGGTCCAGTCTGCAACAGACTCAGAGGGCTGATGGGGTACAGAGATGTGGTCCAGTCTGTATCAGCCCTCTGAGTCTGTTATAGAGTGGACCACATCTCTTATAAACCCCTTAACAAAATAAGCACTTAATAATATTATAATGTAGCAAATCATCTTTAGAAATATCACTTTTCATTTAGCAGTAACCTGTTAAAGCTTACTTCTGGGATAGAACACAAAAGTAGAGTTTCTCAAGTCCACTGACCGACCATCAAAGGATGTGAGTTTTATTGAGCCCCATAGTGGAGTAATCAATCAGGAAGTCATGTAATGCTATGTATCCAGAAACGGAGTCCCGGTCGATGGGGAGTACTTCCTATTTCTCTCAGCTGAACATTCTGTGTGACGTCAGTGTGTCTTTCCCCCTGTGGGGTGTTACGGTGCTTTTTTAAATTGATTTGTGAGTTTAATAAGCAGGCAAACAATTAAATAACCTAGATCAGGTTTTCCCAATTGGTCAGAAAGGAGTTGGAACCCATTGGTGGCTGATTCTTTTTGGGTTCTGGTTTAAGATCAAAGCCTGGCTAGAGAAAGAATGGGTTTGTTCTCTTGGTGGCTCATAAGACAGCCCAAAACACGTTACTGGTTTGGGAGCCACTAACTTGATCCACTTCTTAATTAAAAGAATAACAAATCACCATATACAATGGCACCGCGGCACTTTTCTTTTTGGGCGACCCACCAAATTCACATAGAAATATGTGTTATAGATCTGTCATTCTCATTGAAAGCAAGTCTAAGAAGCAGTAGATCTGATCTATTTCTATCCTTCTCGTTCTTATGTTAAGTTTTTGCTTTACTTTTTGGTTTTGTACCCCAGCTTCAAACAGCTGAAAATACAATATTTTTGGTTATGGAAAATATATTTCACAGCGGTTTAGATGGTACAATGATTCTCTACACTATACTTGCTTGTTTAGACACATAAACTGAAATTAGGCAAACTATTAGAATGGCACTGTCACGACTTCTACCGAAGGTGGCTCCTCTCCCTGTTCGGGCGGTGCTCGGCGGTCGTCGTCACCGGTCTACTAGCTGCCACCGATCCCTTTTCTGTTTCGTTTGGTTTTGTCTGTCTTGTTGTTCACCTGTGTCGAGTTTAGGTTAATCAGTGGGGTATTTAATCTCGCCCTACCCTCTAGGTTTTGTGCAGGATTGTTTGTGTATCTGTCATTGGTTCGGGTTGCGTTTTGTTTGTTCTGTTGAACAGGTGTTTTCACGGGACTGTTTTCCACACGTGAGTTTAGTTAGAGGAGTGGTTTCCTCCGTGTTCGACTAGACTGCGTTCCTGTTTTTTAGTGGCTGCTGTTGTGGTCCTGTGCCTGTTCTTTTGATGGACTTGTAAATAAACGCCCTTGTTGCAATTCTTACTCTCCTGCGCCTGACTCCACACCCACCTCTCCGAGGGAGAATCTTACAGGCACAGGGATTTATGCATAGTGCATCTTTAAACAATTCCATATTTATTCAAAAAGAAGTTTAAAAAAAATATGTAAATAAAAGCTGGTCTTGTTATTGGATTTTCAACACTGCATAACCAATTTTATTTTTGTAAACTTAAGTTTACTATTTTAGTTTAGAAAATAAAGTCAAATGGCATGGGAAAATGATTTGCATTCCTGGAGCTAGTACTTGGTTGCACAGCCTTTGGTCAAGATAACTGCAGACAAATGCTTCCTGTAGCCATCGGCATATGGAATTATTTTTTTAAAGTACAAGGGTGCAATACAACTTTATATTTATGGGAAACATAACCACAAATCTGCAAGCTTTCCAAAAATTGACATAAGGGTGAATATTTCTACAACAGACTTTTTTTCAATAGCAGTTTATCAGATGATTTGAGTAAACAGAACATGTCCCTCTTCAAACAAAATGACCCTGAAAACATTTAGCTATAGATGCCAATCTAACATCAGACTAGAAATAAAGAACATAAACTCAACATGAACTTCCACTTTTTGACCCTACTGTGCTGGTGCCATTTTAACCCGGCCAATAACGTGAAATAACAGACAGGTTCTATGGTGCAGTCACCCTACAATACGATTCCTCTATGAGCAAGTGATCAGGAGAATAGCAGACAATACCTCTATAGATGTTCACTCAGGCACTAAATACCTGGTGAAAGGCCCAGTGTCGCTCAGGAACATGGCATGCGGTGCAGAGCTGAACCACAGCACAACAACCCTGAGGCTATGACTACTGCTTCATCCAACCAAGCAGAAGAAAAAAAACACCTAGAGTCAAGTTTAGCATATTATAGGCATCTGAGGTATAGCTATCTTCACCCTTAAAGTACTGGGCTGGAGTGTGTTGCATTACCTACCTGGCCACCCCTCATAGCCTGGTTCCTCTCTAGGTTTCTTCCTAGGTTTTGGCCTTTATAGGGAGTTTTTCCTAGCCACCGTGCTTCTACACCTGCATTGCTTGCTGTTTGGGGTTTTAGGCTGAGTTTCTGTACAGCACTTCGAGATATTAGCTGATGTACGAAGGGCTATATAAAATAAACTTGATTTGATTTGATTTGATGACCTACCAGTGAAATCACTGAATGCACTGAGTATACAAAACATTAAGAACACCTGCTCTTTCCATGCAACTCAATATTAGGAAGGTCTACCTAATATTTGCTACACTCAGCGTATGTTCTAACCAACGATCAGTCAATGGGAAATATCATTATACTTTCAAGGTAGTATTTATTTTTAGTGCAATATCAGAAGAAATGTTACAAACGGGGAGGTTCAGGACCCTCGTATGAAATCACAGTAAAATAGAGGGAGGTATAGCAAAATGGCATTATACTGGGAATGATGGGTTAATCTGTGGACATCGGAGGCTTGGAGTTCAGATCACAATGAGTGGTGGATTGAACGCTGTGGGAAAAAATCCAGCACTTCAAAAAATAAGAAATTAGGAGTATATGTATAATTAGTTAACTAGAGGTACCGTCGATGTGAGTGAAAATAGCTGTAAGTAGCCGTAGAAATATTGTTGTCCGTTAGTTTACTCCAATAAGGGTAGGGATTGTACGGTAGGGGGGGGGGGGAAGTACAGAGAAAAATACATGAATAAATAAATAAGGGGGATTGGAAATTATGCCAACAATTACTTTGTTAGAACCTACAATCAATCTGCAATATCAAAGCTGATCTACTACCCCGCCCCCGCCATGTGAAATGTCAACACCTGGAGGTCTAGATGAAATGGGAGCCTGTTTCTGTCTGTGACTGAGGTGTCCTAGTCACAGGAGGTTAGTAGCACCTTCATTGGGGAGGACGGGCAGGTGAAATCAGCTGAACGGTATCCAATATATAAAAAACATGGTTACCAGGTGTTTGATGTCATTCCATTTGGTTACCAGGTGTTTGATGTCATTCCATTTGGTTACCAGTTGTTTGATGTCATTCCATTTGGTTACCAGGTGTTTGATGTCATTCCATTTGGTTACCAGTTGTTTGACGTCATTCCATTTGGTTACCAGGTGTTTGATGCCATTCCATTTGGTTACCAGGTGTTTGATGTCATTCCATTTGGTTACCAGGTGTTTGACGTCATTCCATTTGGTTACCAGGTGTTTGATGTCATTCCATTTGGTTACCAGGTGTTTGATGTCATTCCATTTGGTTACCAGGTGTTTGATGCCATTTGCTCCTTTCCAGACAGTATTATGAGCCGTTCTCCCCTCAACAGCCTCCACTGGTCCTAGTATACCCCCCCCCCCCCCCCCCCCCGTTAGCACTGAGGTACACACCTCCAACAGACATAATTATGTGTTTCCTCCTGATCTGAGGTTCATGCAGTTTGTGGCTGTGCATGTCTAGACAGCTAGACTGCGCCTCTCTCTCTCTCTCTCTCTTGAAACGACTCCAAATGCGTAGGGGGAACAACCCCACTGATTCTGACAGGTCTTTATACACTCTATCAGAAATCCTTGATATCATGGATATATTCCAAATGCCACCTTATTCCCAATACAGTGTACAAATAGAGTTATGGTCAACAGCAGTGCACTATGTAGGGAGTAGGATCCCATTCGGGATCCACTTCTATTGTGTTGAGTGAGGTGGAGAATCAGAAGGATTTTATGTCCACCCCGATAGCATTTAGACTGGGGGAGGTGTGTGGAAACGGAGAGACATATCTCTTGGTATATTTATCCATGGCAGAGAGCTATGCTGGGAATGTGGGCTAGGTAGGTGACCTTTATGGATATCCTTATAAGGGAGAAGAACAGTGTGAGGGGGCTAAGAGAGAAGAACAGGGTGAGGGGGCTAAGAGAGAAGAACAGGGTGAGGGGGCTAAGAGAGAAGAACAGGGTGAGGGGACTAAGAGAGAAGAACAGGGTGAGGGGGCTAAGAGAGAAGAACAGGGTGAGGGGGCTAAGAGAGAAGAACAGGGTGAGGGGGCTAAGGAGAGAAGAACAGGGTGAGGGGACTAAGAGAGAAGAACAGGGTGAGGGGGCTAAGGAGAGAAGAACAGGGTGAGGGGGCTAAGAGAGAAGAACAGGGTGAGGGGGCTAAGAGAGAAGAACAGGGTGAGGGGACTAAGAGAGAAGAACATGGTGAGGGGCTAAGGAAGAAGAACAGTGTGAGGGGGCTAAGAGAGAAGAACAGGGTGAGGGGGCTAAGAGAGAAGAACAGGGTGAGGGGGCTAAGAGAGAAGAACATGGTGAGGGGCTAAGAGAGAAGAACATGGTGAGGGGCTAAGAGAGAAGAACAGGGTGAGGGGACTAAGAGAGAGGAACAGGGTGAGGGGGCTAAGAGAGAAGAACAGGGTGAGGGGGTAAAGAGAGAAGAACATGGTGAGGGGCTAAGAGAGAAGAACAGGGTGAGGGGGCTAAGAGAGAGGAACAGGGTGAGGGGAATAAGAGAGAAGAACATGGTGAGGGGGCTAAGAGAGAAGAACAGGGTGAGGGGAATAAGAGAGAAGAACATGGTGAGGGGGCTAAGAGAGAGGAACAGGGTGAGGGGGGTAAGAGAGAAGAACAGGGTGAGGGGGCTAAGAGAGAAGAACAGGGTGAGGGGAATAAGAGAGAAGAACAGGGTGAGGGGGCTAAGAGAGAAGAACAGGGTGAGGGGAATAAGAGAGAAGAACAGG
Organism: Salvelinus alpinus; assembly: GCF_045679555.1. Lineage (NCBI taxonomy): Eukaryota > Metazoa > Chordata > Actinopteri > Salmoniformes > Salmonidae > Salvelinus > Salvelinus alpinus. Next base: position 12,772,401 of record NC_092112.1, on the reverse strand, counting down.
GTGAGGGGGCTAAGAGAGAAGAACAGGGTGAGGGGACTAAGAGAGAAGAACAGGGTGAGGGGACTAAGAGAGAAGAACAGGGTGAGGGGGCTAAGAGAGAAGAACAGGGTGAGGGGGCTAAGAGAGAAGAACAGGGTGAGGGGACTAAAGAGAGAAGAACAGGGTGAGGGGGCTAAGAGAGAGGAACAGGGTGAGGGGAATAAGAGAGAAGAACAGGGTGAGGGGGCTAAGAGAGAAGAACAGGGTGAGGGGGCTAAGAGAGAAGAACAGGGTGAGGGGGCTAAGAGAGAAGAACAGGGTGAGGGGGTAAAGAGAGAAGAACATGGTGAGGGGGCTAAGGAGAGAAGAACAGGGTGAGGGGGCTAAGAGAGAAGAACAGGGTGAGGGGGCTAAGAGAGAAGAACATGGTGAGGGGGCTAAGAGAGAAGAACAGGGTGAGGGGGCTAAGAGAGAAGAACAGGGTGAGGGGACTAAGAGAGAAGAACAGGGTGAGGGGGCTAAGAGAGAAGAACAGGGTGAGGGGCTAAGAGAGAAGAACAGGGTGAGGGGACTAAGAGAGAAGAACAGGGTGAGGGGACTAAGAGAGAAGAACATGGTGAGGGGCTAAGAGAGAAGAACAGGGTGAGGGGGGGTGTGTGTGTGTGTGTGTGTGTGTGTGTGTGTGTGTGTGTGTGTGTGTGCAGGTGTGTGTGTGTGTGTCGGTGTGTGTGTGTGTGTGTGTGTGTGTGTGTGTGTGTGTGTGTGTGTGTGTGTGTGTGTGTGTGTGTGTGTGTGTGTGTGCGTGTGTGTGTGTGTGTGTAAATAACCACGACGACTTTCAAGCGTGTAGAAGTTTAAAATGTTAACTTTTCTGGAATCACAAGATTCCAGGTCAATACCTCAGAGATCTCTTAGCTGGCCTAACAGAGGCTCACATTGAGCATTAATCAGTAATAACCAGAAACACCATCTCATATCCTAAAATACTAGTCTGCTTTGCAGTATCATGTGAATGAGCTACAAAGATATTACCCCAAAATAATAATATTATTATTTATTGTGCCTAATATTACTGTGTGTGTGTGTGTGTGTGTGTGTGTGTGTGTCGGTGTGTGTGTGTGTCGGTGTGTGTGTGTGTGTGTGTGTCGGTGTGTGTGTGTGTGTCGGTGTGTGTGTGTGTGTGTGTCGGTGTGTGTGTGTGTCGGTGTGTGCTTGCGTGTGTGAATAAGGGATGCTTTTCAAAATCTCATGCTCATTGGACATTGAATCATGGTTGCACAGCACCGCACAGTTATAGCCTATTTTGGCGAATACGATATGTAGGACAATGATGTCAAACCAGCCGAAAAGACAAGTACACACACACACACACACACACGTTAACACACACATTCTTATCTCCCTTTTACTGCCGCCTGCAGACTGCCTACATATCCCAGAGGGTTAAGACTGATATATGACATCTCATTAACCCGTTGTTTCCGTGCAGCGCGGAAACTAGCTGTCTAACGACTGGTGTGATGTAACAGTGTTGTCCTTTTATCCAGTGTTGTTGAGAACATTTTACCTGGCCAATTATTTCTGGTTATTTAACATGAGATATATGCTTTCCCTTTGACAGCAGAGAGCAGATGTTTTATGAGTTATAGCCAACAATATCCTTTATGTACAGCAGGTGTTTCACTTCAAAAACATTTTCAGGTACTATTTCAGTCTTTTCCTGTTAGCTATTATAGCATGGCATTCCAAAATAATCTGTTACGGGTCTTGGGTAGAGAATAAAATGCTATATTCCTAGGAATCAAATTTGGAGAAAACAGTTCCCCGAATAATTTCAGCATCAGAACAGAAGTTAAGTGAAATCCACAGCTCTGCCTCGGAGCTGTAAAATTACCAGATGATTCAAATTCAAAACACCCAGCGTTCTTTTTTTCTCCCCATTCCGCTGCCGGGTTCTGGAATGCAAATTACATTGTTCATGGAACGGCGAAATTCTATTAAAAAGAAGCATGGCACAGCATGACCTTCTAATAGTCAGACTGATGGAACCAAGTCAAGAAAACATTCTTAAACACTATTAGATAGTTAGACATCATAAAAACCCATGCAGTGTGGCTTGTGGCAACACATCTCTGTTTCTCAGAGCAGACTGACTCCAGCCCACGGAATTGTCCAGGACACAGTCACGTCTTGGGTGAACACACTGATGGCTTTTTTTATTAGGTATTACAGGAAGTAGGGAGCGAGGGAGCGAGGGAGGAGGAGGAGTGAGGGGTTAATAACTGAAAGACCTGTCCAGGTGGTCAATGACAGGTCTGAACCTCTCGTCAGACATACTTCAGGACAGTGAAGTGATGCTGAAGCAACTATGGGGTGATAGGGTGACCGACTGTGTTAGCCCACTGGGCAACAATCTAGGCATTAGCTTCGGTAGCTAACGTAAATCTTCAGGTCCCAGATCATTTGAGTTACATCTGCATGTCCAGGACAGGGGTATACCCAGTTGCCTGCTGCGGCTGGATACTGTACTGCAATAGTAGCATTGTCAGGTTATTTTTAACACCACTTTACACGTGAACATACATTAGGCCTACACACATGCCTGGGCTCTCTTTTAAGGCGGTGTAATGTACTGTGTTTCTCCCCCTCTCCACTCTATGGCTGGTTTCTATTGTAATAGTGATTAGTTCAGGTAAAAAGGAGCTGTTGGGGTTATAATCTCCAGTCAGCCCGCACTTTGCCCCGGATGTCCTCAGGCATCACCTTTTGGGGGGGGTTCATATTAACTCTCACCTTTTGGGGGGGGGGGGGTTCTATGTTAACTCTCACCTTTTTGGGGGGGGGGGGGTTCTATGTTAACTCTCACCTTTTGGGGGGGGGGGGGGTTCTATGTTAACTCTCACCTTTTGGGGGGGTTCATATTAACTCTCACCTTTTGGGGGGGGGTTCTATATTAACTCTCACCTTTTGGGGGGGGGGGAGGGTCATATTAACTCTCACCTTTTGGGGGGGTTCATATTAACTCTCACCTTTTGGGGGGGGGGGGGTTCTATATAAACTCTCACCTTTTGGGGGGGGTTCTATGTTAACTCTCACCTTTTGGGGGAGAGTTCTATATTAACTCTCACCTTTTGGGGGGGGGGTCTATATTAACTCTCACCTTTTGGGGGGGGGGTCTATGTTAACTCTCACCTTTTGGGGGGGGGGGTTCTATATTAACTCTCACCTTTTTTTGGGGGGGGGGGGGTTCTATATTAACTCTCACCTTTTGGGGGGGGGGTTCTATATTAACTCTCACCTTTTGGGGGGGGGGTGGTTCTATATTAACTCTCACCTTTTGGGGGGGGGGGGTTCTATATTAACTCTCACCTTTTGGGGGAGGGGTTCTATATTAACTCTCACCTTTTGGGGGGGGGGGGGTTCTATATTAACTCTCACCTTTTGGTGGGGGTTCATATTAACTCTCACCTTTTGGGGGGGGGGTGGTTCTATGGTAACTCTCACCTTTTGGGGGGGGGGGTTCTATATTAACTCTCACCTTTTGGGGGGGGGGTTCTATATTAACTCTCACCTTTTGGGGGGGGGGTTCTATATTAACTCTCACCTTTTGGGGGGGGTTCTATATTAACTCTCACCTTTTGGGGGGGGTTCTATATTAACTCTCACCTTATGGGGGGGGGTTCTATATTAACTCTCACCTTTTTTGGGGGGGGGGTTCTATATTAACTCTCACCTTTTGGGGGGGGTTCTATATTAACTCTCGCCTTTTGGGGGGGGTTCTATATTAACTCTCACCTTTTGGGGGGGGGTTCTATATTAACTCTCACCTTTTGGGGGGGGGTTCTATGTTAACTGTCACCTTTTGGGGGGGGGGGGTTCATATTAACTCTCACCTTTTTTTGGGGGGGGGGTTCTATATTAACTCTCACCTTTTGGGGGGGGGGTTCTATATTAACTCTCACCTTTTGGGGGGGGGGGTTCTATATTAACTCTCACCTTTTGGGGGGGGGGTTCTATATTAACTCTCACCTTTTGGGGGAGGAGGGTTCTATATTAACTCTCACCTTTGGGGGGGGGTTCTATATTAACTCTCACCTTTTGGGGGGGGGGGGGGGTTCTATATTAACTCTCACCTTTTGGTGGGAGGAGGGTTCTATATTAACTCTCACCTTTTGGGGAGGAGGGTTCTATATTAACTCTCACCTTTTTGGGGGGGGGGGGTTCTATATTAACTCTCACCTTTTGGTGGGGGGAGGGTTCTATATTAACTCTCACCTTTTGGGGGAGGAGGGTTCTATATTAACTCTCACCTTTTGGGGGGGGGGGGGTTCTATATTAACTCTCACCTTTTGGGGGAGGAGGGTTCTATATTAACTCTCACCTTTTGGGGGGGGGGGTTCAATATTACCTCACACCTTTTGGGGAGGAGGGTTCTATATTAACTCTCACCTTTTTGGGGGGGTTCTATGTTAACTCTCAGCTTTTGGGGGGGGTTCTATATTAACTCTCACCTTTGGAGGGGGGGAGGAGGGTTCCATATTGACTATCACCTTTTGGGGGAGGGGTTCTATATTAACTCTCGCCTTTTGGGGGGGGGGGGGCTCTATATTATCCTCACCTTTTGGTGGGGTTCATATTAACTCTCACCTTTTGGGGGGGGGAGGCTCTATATTAACTCTCACCTTTTGGGGGGGGAGGGTTCTATATTGACTCTCACCTTTTGGGGGGGGGGGTTCTATATTAACTCTTACCTTTTGGGGGGGGGGGGGCCCTATATTAACTCTCACCTTTTGGGGGGGGGGTTCTATATTGACTCTCACCTTTTGGGGGGGAGGGGTTCTATATTAACTCTCACCTTTGGAGGGGGGAGGAGGGTTCTATATTAACTCTCACCTTTTGGGGGGGAGGGGTTCGATATTAACTCTCACCTTTTGGGGGGGGGGGTCTATATTAACTCTCACCTTTGGGGGGGGGGGGGTTCTATATTAACTCTCACCTTTTGGGGGGGAGGGGTTCGATATTAACTCTCACCTTTTGGGGGGGGGTTCTATATTAACTCTCACCTTTGGGGGGGGGGGTTCTATATTAACTCTCACCTTTTGGGGGGGGTTCTATATTAACTCTCACCTTTGGGGGGGGGTTCGATATTAACTCTCACCTTTGGGGGAGGAGGGTTCTATATTAACTCTCACCTTTTGGGGGGGAGGGGTTCGATATTAACTCTCACCTTTTGGGGGGGGGGGTTCTATATTAACTCTCACCTTTGGGGGGGGGGGTTCTATATTAACTCTCACCTTTTTGGGGGGGGTTCTATATTGACTCTCACCTTTTGGGGGGGGGGGGGGGGGTTCTATATTAACTCTCACCTTTGGGGGGGGGTTCTATATTAACTCTCACCTTTTGGAGGGGGGGGGGTTCTATATTAACTCTCACCTTTGGAGGGGGGGGAGGAGGGTTCTATATTAACTTTCACCTTTTGGGGGGGGGTTTCTATATTAACTCTCACCTTTTGGAGGGGGGGGGTTCATATTAACTCTCACCTTTTGGGGGAAGGGGGTTCATATTAACTCTCACCTTTGGAGGGGGGGAGGAGGGTTCTATATTAACTCTCACCTTTTGGGGGGGGGGGGTTCTATATTAACTCTCACCTTTTGGAGGGGGGGTTTCTATATTAACTCTCACCCTTTGCAGGGGGGGTTTCTATATTAACTCTCAACCTTTGGAGGGGGGGTTTCTATATTAACACTCACCCTTTGGGGGGGGGGGGTTCTATATTAACTCTCACCCTTTGGGGGGGGGGTTTCTATATTAACTCTCACCATTTGGAGGGGGGTTTCTATATTAACTCTCACCCTTTTGGAGGGGGGGTTCTATATTAACTCTCACCCTTTGGAGGGGGGGTTTCTATATTAACTCTCACCCTTTGGGGGGGGGGGGGTTCTATATTAACTCTCACCCTTTGGAGGGGGGGGTTCTATATTAACTCTCACCCTTTGGAGGGGGGTTTCTATATTAACTCTCACCCTTTGGAGGGGGGGTTTCTATATTAACTCTCACCTTTTGGAGGGGGGGTTCTATATTAACTCTCACCCTTTGGAGGGGGGGTTTCTATATTAACTCTCACCCTTTGGAGGGGGGGTTCTATATTAACTCTCACCCTTTGGAGGGGGGGTTTCTATATTAACTCTCACCTTTTGGAGGGGGGGTTCTATATTAACTCTCACCCTTTGGAGGGGGGGTTTCTATATTAACTCTCACCCTTTGGATGGGGGGTTCTATATTAACTCTCACCCTTTGGAGGGGGGGTTTCTATATTAACTCTCACCTTTTGGAGGGGGGGTTTCTATGTTAACTCTCACCCTTTGGAGGGGGGGTTTCTATATTAACTCTCACCATTTGGAGGGGGGGTTTCTATATTAACTCTCACCCTTTGGGGGGGGGGGTTCTATATTAACTCTCACCTTTTGGAGAGGGGGGTTCTATATTAACTCTCACCCTTTGGAGGGGGGGGGTTCTATATTAACTCTCACCTTTTGGGGGAGGGGGGTTCATATTAACTCTCACCTTTTGGAGGGGGAGGAGGGTTCTATATTAACTCTCACCTTTTGGAGGAAGGGGGTTTCTATATTAACTCTCACCCTTTGCAGGGGGGGTTTCTATATTAACTCTCACCCTTTGGAGGGGGGGTTTCTATATTAACTCTCACCCTTTGGAGGGGGGGTTTCTATATTAACTCTCACCCTTTGGGGGGGGGGTTTCTATATTAACTCTCACCTTTTGGGGGGGAGGGTTTCTATATTAACTCTCACCTTTTGGGGGAGGAGGGTTCTATATTAACTCTCACCTTTTGGGGGGGGAGGGTTCTATATTAACTCTCACCTTTTGGGGGAGGAGGGTTCTATATTAACTCTCACCTTTTGGGGGGGGAGGGTTCTATATTAACTCTCACCTTTTTGGGGGGGGTTCTATGTTAACTCTCAGCTTTTGGGGGGGGTTCTATATTAACTCTCACCTTTGGAGGGGGGGAGGGTTCCATATTGACTCTCACCTTTTGGGGGGAGGGTTCTATATTAACTCTCGCCTTTTGGGGGGGTGGCTCTATATTATCCTCACCTTTTGGTGGGGTTCATATTAACTCTCACCTTTTGGGGGGGAGACTCTATATTAACTCTCACCTTTTGGGGGGGGGGGGGGTTCTATATTGACTCTCACCTTTGGGGGGTGGTTCTATATTGACTCTCACCTTTGGGGGGGGGGGGGGGGTTCTATATTAACTCTTACCTTTTTGGGGGGGGGGACTATATTAACTCTCACCTTTTGGGGGGGGGTTCTATATTGACTCTCACCTTTTGGGGGGGGGGGGGGTTCTATATTAACTCTCACCTTTGGAGGGGGGGAGGAGGGTTCTATATTAACTCTCACCTTTTGGGGGGGAGGGGTTCGATATTAACTCTCACCTTTTGGGGGGGGGGGGGTTCTATATTAACTCTCACCTTTGGGGGGGGGGGTTCTATATTAACTCTCACCTTTTGGGGGAGGGGTTCGATATTGACTCTCACCTTTTGGGGGGGGGGGGGGGTTCTATATTAACTCTCACCTTTGGGGGGGGGGTTCTATATTAACTCTCACCTTTTGGAGGGGGGGTTTCTATATTAACTCTCACCTTTGGAGGGGGGGAGGAGGGTTCTATATTAACTTCTCACCTTTTGGGGGGGGGGTTCTATATTAACTCTCACCTTTTGGGGGGTGTTCTATATTAACTCTCACCTTTTGGAGGGGGGGGTTCTATATTAACTCTCACCTTTTGGGGAAGGGGGTTCTATATTAACTCTCACCTTTTGGAGGGGGGAGGAGGGTTCTATATTAACACTCACCTTTTGGGGGGGGGGGGGGGGTTCTATATTAACTCTCACCTTTTGGAGGGGGGGTTTCTATATTGACTCTCACCCTTTGCGGGGGAGGGGGGGTTTCTATATTAACTCTCACCCTTTGGAGGGGGGGTTTCTATATTAACACTCACCCTTTGGGGGGGGGGTTCTATATTGACTCTCACCCTTTGGGGGGGGGGGGGTTTCTATATTAACTCTCACCATTTGGAGGGGGGAGGAGGTTTCTATATTAACTCTCACCCTTTTGGGGGGGGGGTTCGATATTAACTCTCACCCTTTGGGGGAGGGGGGGTTTCTATATTAACTCTCACCCTTGGGGGGGGGGGGTTCTATATTAACTCTCACCTTTTGGGGGGGAGGGGTTCGATATTAACTCTCACCTTTTGGGGGGGGGGGGTTCTATATTAACTCTCACCTTTTTGGGGGGGGTTCTATGTTAACTCTCAGCTTTTGGGGGGGGGTTCTATATTAACTCTCACCTTTGGGGGGGAGTTCGATATTAACTCTCACCTTTGGGGAGGAGGGTTCCATATTGACTCTCACCTTTTGGGGGGAGGGTTCTATATTAACTCTCGCCTTTTGGGGGGTGTTCTGGTCTCTATATTATCTCTCACCTTTTGGTGTGGGGTTCTATATTAACTCTCACCTTTTGGAGGGGGGGTCTCTATATTAACTCTCACCTTTTGGGGGGGGGGGGGGTTCTATATTGACTCTCACCTTTGGGGGGTGGTTCTATATTGACTCTCACCTTTGGGGGGGGGGGGGGGGTTCTATATTAACTCTTACCTTTTGGGGGGGGGGACTATATTAACTCTCACCTTTTGGGGGGGGGGTTCTATATTGACTCTCACCTTTTGGGGGGGGGGGGGTTCTATATTAACTCTCACCTTTGGAAGGGGGGAGGAGGGTTCTATATTAACTCTCACCTTTTGGGGGGAGGGGTTCGATATTAACTCTCACCTTTTGGGGGGGGGGGGGGGTTCTATATTAACTCTCACCTTTGGGGGGGGGGTTCTATATTAACTCTCACCTTTTGGGGGGAGGGGTTCGATATTAACTCTCACCTTTTGGGGGGGGGTTCTATATTAACTCTCACCTTTGGGGGGGGTTCTATATTAACTCTCACCTTTTGGGGGGGGGGTTCTATATTAACTCTCACCTTTGGGGGGGGGGGGGGAGTTCGATATTAACTCTCACCTTTGGGGGAGGAGGGTTCTATATTAATTCTCACCTTTTGGGGGGGAGGGGTTCGATATTAACTCTCACCTTTTGGGGGGGGTTCTATATTAACTCTCACCTTTGGGGGGGGGGTTCTATATTAACTCTCCCCTTTGGGGGGGGGTTCTATATTGACTCTCACCTTTGGGGGGGTTCTATATTAACTCTCACCTTTGGGGGGGGGGGGTTCTATATTAACTCTCACCTTTTGGAGGGGGGGTTTCTATATTAACTCTCACCTTTGGAGGGGGGGAGGAGGGTTCTATATTAACTTTCACCTTTTGGGGGGGGGGTTCTATATTAACTCTCACCTTTTGGGGGGGGTTCTATATTAACTCTCACCTTTTGGAGGGGGGGGTTCATATTAACTCTCACCTTTTGGGGGAAGGGGGTTCATATTAACTCTCACCTTTGGAGGGGGGAGGAGGGTTCTATATTAACTCTCACCTTTTGGGGGGGGGGGGGTTCTATATTAACTCTCACCTTTTGGAGGGGGGGTTTCTATATTAACTCTCACCCTTTGCAGGGGGGGTTTCTATATTAACTCTCACCCTTTGGAGGGGGGGTTTCTATATTAACACTCACCCTTTGGGGGGGGGGGGTTCTATATTAACTCTCACCCTTTGGGGGGGGGGTTTCTATATTAACTCTCACCATTTGGAGGGGGGTTTCTATATTAACTCTCACCCTTTTGGAGGGGGGGTTCTATATTAACTCTCACCCTTTGGAGGGGGGGTTTCTATATTAACTCTCACCCTTGGGGGGGGGGGGGTTCTATATTAACTCTCACCCTTTGGAGGGGGGGTTCTATATTAACTCTCACCCTTTGGAGGGGGGGTTTCTATATTAACTCTCACCCTTTGGAGGGGGGGTTTCTATATTAACTCTCACCTTTTGGAGGGGGGGTTCTATATTAACTCTCACCCTTTGGAGGGGGGGTTTCTATATTAACTCTCACCCTTTGGAGGGGGGGGTTCTATATTAACTCTCACCCTTTGGAGGGGGGGTTTCTATATTAACTCTCACCTTTTGGAGGGGGGGTTCTATATTAACTCTCACCATTTGGAGGGGGGGTTCTATATTAACTCTCACCCTTTGGAGGGGGGGTTTCTATATTAACTCTCACCTTTTGGAGGGGGGGGTTCTATATTAACTCTCACCCTTTGGAGGGGGGGTTTCTATATTAACTCTCACCCTTTGGAGGGGGGGTTCTATATTAACTCTCACCCTTTGGAGGGGGGGTTTCTATATTAACTCTCACCTTTTGGAGGGGGGGTTTCTATGTTAACTCTCACCCTTTGGAGGGGGGGTTTCTATATTAACTCTCACCCTTTGGAGGGGGGGTTTCTATATTAACTCTCACCTTTTGGGGGGGGGGGGGGTTCTATATTAACTCTCACCATTTGGAGGGGGGGTTCTATATTAACTCTCACCCTTTGGGGGGGGGGTTCTATATTAACTCTCACCTTTTGGAGAGGGGGGTTCATATTAACTCTCACCTTTTGGAGGGGGGGGGTTCATATTAACTCTCACCTTTTGGGGGAAGGGGGTTCATATTAACTCTCACCTTTGGAGGGGGGGAGGAGGGTTCTATATTAACTCTCACCTTTTGGAGGGGGGGTTTCTATATTAACTCTCACCCTTTGCAGGGGGGGTTTCTATATTAACTCTCACCCTTTGGAGGGGGGGTTTCTATATTAACTCTCACCCTTTGGGGGGGGGGGTTCTACACCCTTTGGGGGGGGGGGGGTATTAACTCTCACCCTTTGGGGGGGGGTTTCTATATTAACTCTCACCCTTTTGGAGGGGGGGTTTCTATATTAACTCTCACCCTTTGGAGGGGGGGTTCTATATTAACTCTCACCCTTTGGAGGGGGGTTTTATATTAACTCTCACCCTTTGGAGGGGGGGTTTCTATATTAACTCTCACCTTTTGGAGGGGGGGTTCTATATTAACTCTCACCCTTTGGAGGGGGGGTTTCTATATTAACTCTCACCCTTTGGAGGGGGGGTTCAATCTCTCACCCTTTGGAGGGGGGGTTTCTATATTAACTCTCACCTTTTGGAGGGGGGGTTCTATATTAACTCTCACCATTTGGAGGGGGGGTTCTATATTAACTCTCACCCTTTGGAGGGGGGGTTTCTATATTAACTCTCACCTTTTGGAGGGGGGGTTCTATATTAACTCTCACCCTTTGGAGGGGGGGTTTCTATATTAACTCTCACCCTTTGGAGGGGGGGTTCTATATTAACTCTCACCCTTTGGAGGGGGGGTTTCTATATTAACTCTCACCTTTTGGAGGGGGCATTTCTATGTTAACTCTCACCCTTTGGAGGGGGGGTTTCTATATTAACTCTCATCTTTTGGGGGGGGGGGTTCTATATTAACTCTCACCATTTGGAGGGGGGGTTCTATATTAACTCTCACCCTTTGGAGGGGGGGTTTCTATATTAACTCTCACCTTTTGGAGAGGGGGGTTCAAAATTAACTCTCACCCTTTGTGGGGGGTTCTATATTAACAGTCACCCTTTGGGCTGGGGGGGGTCTATATTAACTCTCACCCTTTGGAGAGGGGGTCTATATTAACTGTCACCTTTTTGGGGGGGTCTGTTTTAACACTCACCCGTTGGAGGGGGGGTTCAATATTAACTCTCATCTTTCTGGGGGGGTTCTATTTTAACTCTCACCCTTTGGAGGGGGAGTTCTATATTAACTCTCAACCTTGGGGGGTGGGTGGGTTCTATGTTAACTCTCACCTTTTGGGGGGGAGGGGGTGGGTTCTATATTAACGCTCACCTAGAGCTGGCCGCCCAACCAAACTGAGCAATAGGGCGAGAAGGGCCTTGTTCAGAGAGGTAACCAAGAACCCAATGGTCACTCTGACAGAGCTCCAGAGAACCTTCCAGAAGGACAGCCATCTCTGCAGCACTCCACCAATCAGGCCTTTATGGTAGTGGCCAGATGAAACCCACTCTTCAGTAAAAGGCCATGACAGCCCTAAGTCCTAAAACACTGATCATACCTCTCTCCTCTAGTCCTAAAACACTGATCTAACCTCTCTCCTCTCCTCTAGTCCTAAAACACTGATTAAACCTCTCTCCTCTAGTCCTAAAATACTGATTAAATCTCTCTCCTCTAGTCCTAAATCACTGATCAAACCTCTCTCCTCTAGTCCTAAATCACTGATTAAACCTCTCTCCTCTCCTCTAGTCCTAAAACACTGATTAAACCTCTCTCCTCTAGTCCTAAAACACTGATCAAACCTCTCTCCTCTAGTCCTAAAACACTGATCAAACCTCTCTCCTCTAGTCCTAAATCACTGATTAAACCTCTCTCCTCTCCTCTAGTCCTAAATCACTGATTAAACCTCTCTCCTCTCCTCTAGTCCTAAATCACTGATCAAACCTCTCGCCTCTTCAC
>NC_092112.1:12504894-12754894 GCF_045679555.1 Salvelinus alpinus | reverse complement strand
TATTGTTGTGTATTGTTTGATACTACTGCACTGTTGTAGCTAGGAACACAAGCATTTCACTACACCCGCAATAACATCTGCTAAATATGTGTATGTGACCAATACGATTTGATTTGATTTTGATTTGATTTAGGAGTATAGGGCCAACGGTAGATGGACTTCATCCCAATTTGGATCACTGTCTTGCACGCCAAGGGGGAATGGGAGTGTGTGCGCATGTCCTCACATTCACTAACATCTCCTCTAGCAGGTCCCGCTCAGAAAAATATTAATTGATGACTCACACTTTTGAATGGAAACCTGACTCCCTGTGACAACGTGACTGGACATTGTTGTTGTCTTGACTCCCTGTGACAACGTGACTGGACAATGCTGTTGCTATGACTCTCTGTGACAATGTGACAGGACAATGTTGTTGTCGTGACTCCCTGTGACAACGTGACTGGACAATGTTGTTGTCGTGACTCCCTGTGACAACGTGACTGGACAATGCTGTTGTCTTGACTCCCTGTGACAACGTGACTGGACAATGTTGTTGTCGTGACTCCCTGTGACAACGTGACTGGACAATGCTGTTTTCATCAAAGTTGTAGCACACTGCCACACTTCACATACAATACTGGAGCATTTACATTATCCAAACTACTGTCCAGTACTGCCTCAGGTAGTGAACAGGCCAACTGGACTCTGGACTCTCCGACCAGAGACGGAAAGAAGACAAATTGTTGTTGCGCGAATTGTGCAAATGATTCAATCATTTGTCAAGATTATGATCCACATTTTTCACCCTGTCCTGATCGTATCACCGCGATTGTGTTGTAGGCCTAGACAGAGGACATGATCAGCTCAGTTTCACTGGCAGGTGGGAGTGAGTCGAATAGATAGATACGCTGTGTATACAAAAGCTATTTTCATGACATAGACCAGTGGTCACCAAACTTGTCTGAGTCAAGATCACTTTCTGAGTCAAAATGCATGCCGAGATCTACCGCTCTGATTTTTTATTAACATGACTTTAAAAAATGTAAGCCTACGCAACATTGACCAATTAAAAACAGTTCTGTAGCAATGAGGTTTGTGCAGTAAGCTATAGGCCCAATAGATTAACACCGCATACTGGCTTTGCTTGAATTTACATGTCAACGCAGCAGACTGAGGGACCGTTTCTCAACATCCCTACGCTCTCCCTTTCCTCCACTGACACTGACCAAAAAGGGACACCGTCTTCCAGCTGATGGCGAAACTCGAGTCGCACCGCATTATTTCTGCCTCGTGCACAAATTCATGTTGTTGTACATGACAGAGAAAGTTAAATATTCCTTGATATTAAAAAAGACACAAGCCGCTAATAATAACTAGAACGCAAGCATATAGATACACTTTCCTACTCATTCATTACTGCTGCACTGCTTGTTGTAGCGCTGAGTGGAAATAGGAAGAACGCGCATTTTATGGGTTATAAAAGTGTTAAATACAAAGTGTTGACAGTGCTGAGTAACAACTTAAACATCAACTCACTCATAAAAACAGCAGCTCTTTGCTGTATTCGTTGACAGTCTTTCTCTAGTCATGGTTTTAAACGTTTAGAAATCTCACAGTATCAATTTTGCCGTAGCTTTCTTTTACGCCTGCAACGTTACTGCAGACTCGGTCATCTGAGCAATCTGATTGGCCAGCGGAGGCATAATGCACCCACCCGGAAGGCCGAGTTTGTACCTTCAGACACATGAAATGGCAACAGTTTGCCTACCCGGCGCGCAGGGCAGCTGAATTGGCTGCACCTACAACCAACAGCCCGAGACAACAACAAAAAATAGGGACACTAGGATTTATCGTTGGGTTTTTTACAGAAATGTTTGGCTCAATATTAGGAAGGTGTTGAAAACGCCACATGTTTCAGCTTGTGATTTTGATAGCTGAGCTGGACGCTGGACGCTGTATTAAAAACATGACTTTAGCCAAGACTCAGGGAGCAGTCTGGTGAAGGAGAGCCAAGATAATGAGACCTGGGGGCTAGTGAGGATGCCACACACAGACATGCACCAACATTAACAAACACACACACACACGTTGCGAGTGTAACCGATGTGAAATGGCTAGCTAGTTAGCGGTGGTGCGCGCTAATAGCGTTTCAATCAGTGACGTCACTCGCTCTGACACCTATAAGTAGTTGTTCCCCTTGCTCTGCAAGGGCCGTGGCTTTTGTGGTGCAATGTGTAACGATGCTTCGAGGGTTAGGGTTAGGGAACCCTGTTAGGGAACCCTAACCCATCTGGTTCAGACATAATGTGGTAGGTAGGAAGGGCTGGGTCAGACATGTGGTGGGAGGTAGGAAGGGCTGGGTCAGACATGTGGTGGGAGGTAGGAAGGGCTGGGTCAGACATGTGGTGGGAGGTAGGAAGGGCTGGGTCAGACATGTGGTGGGAGGTAGGAAGGGCTGGGTCAGACATGTGGTGGGAGGTAGGAAGGGCTGGGTCAGACATGTGGTGGGAGGAAGGGCTGGGTCAGACATGTGGTGGGAGGAAGGTCTGGTTCAGACATGATGTGGGAGGTAGGAAGGGCTGGGTCAGACATGATGTGGTAGGTTGGAAGGTCTGTTTCAGTCGTGATGATGTGGTAGGTAGTATAGTTTAACAAAGACATCAGCTGACATTCTCATCCTGGGGTTTTCACAGTCACAGCAAGGGGATACTGCTGGGGGGGTGTGTGTGTGTGTGTGTGTGTGTGTGTGTGTGTGAGTGCTTGCTCAGGTAACAGTATAGCTTCCGTGACTCTCCTCGCCCCAACCTGGACTCGAACCAGGGACCCTCTTCCTAACGACCACATCCTGTCTGACCCAGACCTTCTTAAAGACCACATCCTGTCTGAACCAGACCTTCTTAAAGACCACATCATGTCTGACCCAGTCCTTCCTAACGACCACATCATGTCTGACCCAGACCTTCCTAACGACCACATCATGTCTGACCCAGTCCTTCCTACCTACCACATCATGTCTGACCCAGACCTCCCTAACGACCACATCATCTGTCTGACCCAGATGTGTCATAGTCAATGATAGTTCACCTGCACCAATACCCAGACATATTCATCATGTCCCTTTTTGCATACTCACTCGTCTTTACTTTCAGAGAATGTTAAGGAGTTGAATGAAATAAATTACATTAATTGGCGAGTACTCACAACGGTCTTCTGCAACTAAACTAAAGTTATATTCATTTTCACATATAGTTCGAACTATAGTCAATGTTGGCTATACAAGTACAAAAATAGTGACCCCGAACCACAGATATCCTATAAATGACTATGCCCAGAACATCCACAAATGCATTTAGGCCATAGGTCACATGGAATATAATTGTATTATATGCCCTGATAAAAATAACAACCGGTAATAGTACATCACATCTGTGTGTGTGGATTGTGTGGAAATCCACGTGTTCTCATCCGTATCGTTGCAGCATGGCTCTCGGCGCATCTCTAGTGAGCTCACAACGACTCCTAGCGGACAAACTTGGAACAGCACTAGGGAATAAAATCCCTTCCGTTGCCTGATTGAACATCCTCTACCAAGTCTCTGAAGCGAAGTCGGGGAAACAAATAAGGACCCGTTTCTATTCGATTTTTAATAGCACCTCTATTTTCATTCAACTTTTCACATAGATGCACAGCAGTCTGGTGATAAAGACATGTGCATGACTTGCCACTTGGCCAGAAAACGTGATTGATAATGACAATCCTGGGTTTGAGAATTTAAACAAAATGTATCAAACATGCGCAAAAGGTTCAAAGATGGAGAGGTGGATTTTTGTTATAAAACGAGAACATTTCAGACTGGTGTGTGAGACAATAACCGGAAACGATGGTCTATTAAGTATGTATCCAGTCATGGAATTTGGCCTCTGGAATGTGGCGCTTTTTTTCTCCCCCCTCTCACCATAAGCTCGTCCCTTTTTCCTTCCACCATCTGATTGGGCGAGACTCGTTCTTAGGAATGTCATGAAACTATTTAAATAGCACTTTGTCCCCTGGTTTACAGTTAGGTTCTAGCGTCCGATACCGGAGAGAATTACCATTAAATTAAAGCAAAAAAAAGAAACGACATTTCTGCGTCTTAAATCGGACCGCAATTCGGTTAAAAAAAGATCAAGAAACGCTTGAATCTTGTGGATTATTATTGGATTTCTATTTGGATTTTACTGTTTCTCTCTGCTGTTTTCATTCAACAGGTGGGTGAGCAATATTTCGATTTTCTTTCAAGGAATCAATCCAAATATATATATTTTTATTATATTCTATTATATGTGATTATAAATAAATAATGTGACATAATAAAGTGTGAAATAATGTGTTTTGATGATTGTTTATTTAGATATTTAAATGATTTAATGTATAAATATTAATATAATATAATATATGACATTTAGCAGACGCTTTTATCCAAAGCGACTTGCAATCATGCGTGCATACATTAACTTTTGTGAAAAGTGGACCTTTGACGTTTCTATGTTTATTTTTCATAGGTAAAAAACAGTTTCACCATGAAGTTAACAGGAATATTTCTGCTATTGATGCTTTGGACCTGCGAGAGCGTACGAGTTGCAGGTGAAATCATTTGCCTGATGTGTTCGTCTACACTATATTGAAAGGAGTTTGTGCTTCGTTTTGAACATTAAACTATAGAAAAACATCAAAGTTTTTCAATGTATTATTAAATCCTCTTAATGTATTGATTTACCCTGACAATGGTTTAACATAGAGATCATTTTAGGGTTTATTCCTCATAACAACAATAATCCATTCCAAAGACATGTAGTCAAAGACTAACTGTTTACGCTCATTCCCCGGTCTCC
The DNA here is from genome assembly GCF_045679555.1 of Salvelinus alpinus. Classification (NCBI taxonomy): domain Eukaryota; kingdom Metazoa; phylum Chordata; class Actinopteri; order Salmoniformes; family Salmonidae; genus Salvelinus; species Salvelinus alpinus. Next base: position 12,750,041 of record NC_092112.1, on the reverse strand, counting down.
TGCATACAGAGAGCCGAGACGACAATAGCGTGTACGACCTGTTCGAGCTGGTCCAAATCCCCAAGAAGAACCACGGAGTGACCCTAGTGAAGGGCGACGACCCATACAGTCCCGCCTACAAGATCCTCAACCCGGACCTGATCCCCGAGCTCCCCGAGAGCTCCTTCAGGGACCTCATCGATTCCATCCACGCCGAGAGGGGATTCCTTCTCCTCCTCAACTTCAAGCAGTTCAAGCGGACCAGGGGCTCCCTTCTGACGGTGGAAAAGCGTGACGGATCCGGAGCCGTGTTCGAGATAGTCTCCAACGGGAAAGCGAACACCCTGGATGTGGTTTTCTCTACAGTGAATAAGCAACAGGTGGTGTCGATAGAAGATGTGGACTTGGCAACAGGCCACTGGAAGAATATTACGCTGTTTGTGCAGGAGGACCGGGCGCAGCTGTATGTTGGCTGTGAGGAGGTGAACACGGCGGAACTGGACGCTCCCATCCAGAGCATCCTCACTCAGGAGACTCCCATCACAGCGCGTCTCAGAATCGGGAAGGGAGCGGTGAAGGACCGGTTCATGGTAAGTGAAGCTCACATGCAGAGCTCACGCGACGACGCATGATGGACCCAGATAATATACGTTGTCGAGTTGTTTTAGATGTTTAGTAATTGTTGAATATAGGATTGTGTGACACGTACATGCGTAAATATTACCGTGCGTAAAACCTATAGACCTATGCGTAAAAGTTATAAGCTGTTTTGAAAACCCATGTAAGTGATCCATAAAGACCAATATGTGTTGCATAAAGTAGAGTGGTAGTAACTGTGCAGTACTAGAGGTAAAATGTACCATTGATTCTTGCAGGGGGTGCTCCAAAACGTTCGCTTTGTCTTTGGAACCAGTTTAGAAGCGATACTGCGCAACAAAGGATGCCAAAACTGTAAGTAGCATAATCATTAACAGAAAGCATATGTGTGTGTTTATCCGTACATCACTGGTTGTTATGCTAATGCCAGCAAGCCATTCCTAAGAATATGCATGACTGTTTAAAAGCCTCATGGGAAAGTTGAGAAGGGAAAAAATCACGTTTATATTGCTATGGGAAAGCTGGGAAGTTAACAAGCAATTCAATGCCTCCTCGGGGCTGGGCACATTAACTCATTAACTTCATTGGTGATTCAAGATAGTATGATGCTGCAATGTTCTGTAATACCCTGAGTGTAGTTACGTATTCCCAACTGTAGTTATGTCACCAATGAGCCCTGGGGACACTGTGTCTGTTGTGGTCTGGTGGGTATTACCATTACAGTCTACAGTGTGTCTGTTGTGATCTGATGTGGTCTAGTGGGTATTAGCATTACAGTCTACAGTGTGTCTGTTGTGGTCTGATGTGGTCTAGTGGGTATTAGCATTACAGTCTACATTGTGTCTGTTGTGGTCTGATGTGGTCTAGTGGGTATTAGCATTACAGTCTACAGTGTGTCTGTTGTGGTCTAGTGGGTATTAGCATTACAGTCTACAGTGTGTCTGTTGTGGTCTGATGTGGTCTAGTGGGTATTAGCATTACAGTCTACAGTGTGTCTGTTGTGGTCTGATGTGGTCTAGTGGGTATTAGCATTACAGTCTACAGTGTGTCTGTTGTGGTCTGATGTGGTCTAGTGGGTATTAGCATTACAGTCTACAGTGTGTCTGTTGTGGTCTGATGTGGTCTAGTGGGTATTAGCATTACAGTCTACAGTGTGTCTGTTGTGGTCTGATGTGGTCTAATGGGTGTTACCATTACAGTCTACAGTGTGTCTGTTTTGGTCTGGTGGGTATTAGCATTACAGTCTACAGTGCTCTAACTGTCTCTCTGTGTGTTCTTACTCCCTCCCTCTTTCTCCAAACCTCCTCTCTATCCCTTTTCCCTTTTTCCCTCCCAACCCTCTCCCACTCCATCTCATTTATCTCTCTCCCCTCCCTCCCTCTCTCATACTCTCTCCCTCTCTCTCCCATCCTCCTGTATCCCTCCTTCTCCCCCGTTTCTCACTCCCCCCTCTGTCTCTCCCCTCCCTCCCCCCCTCTGTCTCTCCCCTCCCTCCCCCCTCTCTGTCTCCCCCCTCCCTCTCCCTCTCTGTCTCCCCCCTCCCTCCCCCCTCTCTGTCTCCCCCCTCCCTTTCCCTCTATATCTACCTTCTTCTCCCCTCATGTCCTTCCCTCCCCTCAGCTGTTCTGACTGATAGAATCCTTATTATGGACAACCCCATCAATGGGTCCAGCCCTGCCATTAGGACTGACTACACTGGCCACAAAACTAAAGGTAAACGCAACAGATCTGCTGGTCTCCATATAAAACCCTGTTAAAGTCTCCTCAATAAGAATAGAACAGCACAGATCTGCTGGTCTCCATATAAAACCCTGTTAAAGTCTCCTCAATAAGAATAGAACAGCACAGATCTGCTGGTCTCCATATAAAACCCTGTTAAAGTCTCCTCAATAAGAATAGAACAGCACAGATCTGCTGGTCTCCATATAAAACCCTGTTAAAGTCTCCTCAATAAGAATAGAACAGCACAGATCTGTTAGAAAAAAGTGAAAGCTATTCTATTCTACTGTCAACAGTTGTCTGTAGCTGTAGGAAGTTGAAAGTAAGTCTGGAATGAATGTATCTCCATGGTGTTTTGCCTCCCTCCAGACCTGCAGATGATCTGTGGGTTCTCCTGTGAGGACCTGGCTGGCATGTTCAAGGAGCTGAAGGGGTTGGGAGTGGTGGTGAAGGAGCTGTCCAATGAGCTGCGCAAAGTGGTGAGGAAACACACCTGTCTGTCTGTCTGTGTCTGTGTCTGTGTCTGTGTCTGTGTCTGTGTTTGTGTCTGTGTCTGTGTCTGTCTGTGGCATGAGACTCTGCAACAACCAGTTGTTCTGCCACTGCATGTGTATCTTGCTTAGCATACTGGTCTCCCAGCACCAGCTAGTCTGACAAACTGCATGTTAATTCATTCATTACATCAAATTAGGTCAATTTGTTCTTAATTTACTCTCACTTGGAAGACTTCTTAATGATAAACCAGTATGAGATGGTGACAGACATTCTCAAACACCTGAATCTCCTCCAAACCACTCAGGCTATCAAGAAATGAAGAGTGAAACAGTGTGTGGATCTGAAACCCTGAACCCTTGAGGGACTGAGCACTCTGCTCACGTCGTATTCATACTGAATGTCTCACATCTGTCTGCTGCTTTCAGACGGATGAGAACAAGCTGTTGATGAACAGAGTGGGGATCCACAGTGGAGTCTGTCTACACAACGGCATCGTCCACAAGAACAAGGCCGAGTGGACCGTCGACGACTGCACCGAGTGCACTTGTCAGGTAAGGACCGAAGTCGAGAGACTGTGTGTGTGTGTGTGGGGGGGGGGGTTCAAAGCCTGTGTGTTTGCACTTGCAGACAGCCACTTGCAAACACACACCCATCCCCCACTCAGCAAGCGCCTTCTCACTACATCTGGCCAGTATATGGGTAGGAGGAGGAGGCTGGAATCAGGCCAATAAGCCAACAGTGGGTCTGTAATGATCTGAGCATGGCCCAGGCCTACCACTGCAGTGAACAGACAGAGCCTGAACAGGAGGGCTGTTCCTCTCAGCACACACACAAACACACACAAACATACACACATACGCCCCTCTAACACCTATTACCATGCCCCGTTCAAAGGCACTTAATAAATCTTTTGTCTTGCCCATTCACCCTCTGAATGGCACTCATACACAATCCGTGTCTCAATATTATCAAGCCTTAAAAATCCATCTGTAACCTGTCTCCTCCCCTTCGTCATGGAAAGAGCAGGTGTTCATGTTTTGTACACTCAGTGTATACCGTGCTGTTGTCATGTTGTCATAGTGTGGCTGCTAATGTAAAAAGCTCTTTAGAAAATACATTTGATAGATTCTTTTTTTACCACCTACCTGAGTGACTACATGCTCTTCAAGTTCAGGAAATGACCTAGTCCTTTGTCACTGTCTCCGCCCCTCTGTAGAACTCTGCCACAGTATGCCGCAAGATCTCCTGCCCGCTGATCCCCTGTGCCAACGCCACCGTGTCCGATGGAGAGTGTTGCCCGCGCTGTGGAACACGTAAGTTCCTCTATTCTCCAATGTTCCAACCCTAGAATTAGAATGAATGGTTCTGATTCTAGGGTTCCATTTGTGTCGTTCCAACTTCCAGCGAAACTATTCACCTCTCAGGAAGTAACATAAAACATACAAACAAAGGTTTGCAGTATACTACTGTATTATGAACCCAAAGCTTGTTCTGTTTCACTGTAAATCTATGAATGGCCTGAGTTGTCCTAAGGGTTCATGTCTCTAAGACCAACAGGCCATTTCAAACAACACTCCATTTACTGCTAGCTATTTGGACCTGCTTCACCAAATAAAGCATGAAACCACAACAACTTTTCTGGATGTAAAGGTTTCTATTCAAGAAAACCAAATTCATTTTAAGGGTGATTTAAGTTGCCTAGCTCGTCAACGTATGAGTGTGTCGGAACATTGGCGCGTTGTCCACCTCCAAAATATCTTTGAATCTTCAACTTTTAATGGCTATAATTTGGCCAAATTGGTTGAAGTGGGATGGAAAATTGGTGGGCTGTTCAGCGCTGCCATCCTACACTCAAGAACAAGTGACATTTTCCACATACCTAAGACAGCAGTGGCCCCTGAAATCTAAAGACACATGGAGAACCACTACCTCGGTCACTCAAACGTTTTGACATGATCAAGAACCCTGCTATGAGCAAATGCAATTGGCTCTTTAATTAAAGTAACAACAGTCAATGGGGGATCCCAGTCATATTCCTAGAAGGACTTATCCACTCCCACTGGCTTCCCTTTGGGTTTTCTCCTGCCCCTGAAATCCCTGGAGTGGGCCATCTCTCTGACTCTATACACACACACACACACACACACACACACACACACACACACACACACACACACACACACACACACACACACACACACACACACACACACACACACACACACACACACACACACACACACACACACACACACACACACACACACACACACACACACACACACACACACACACACACACACACACACACACACACACACACACACACACACCCCCCGGGGCTAAACCCAGTACATTAGACTAGAGCTTTAAGAACTTTAAGAGCTTATAACCCTAATTTTCTGCTTGGGGACTCTGCAGTCCAATAGCTCTCTCATTGTCTCCCTCTCTCTCCTCCTCCTCGCTCCTTCCCTCCCCTCCTCCTCCTCCTCCTCCTCTCCCTCCCTCACTACCCTTCCATCTATCCTTGCTCTTTCTCGCCCCTCCCTCCCTCCCTCCCTCCCTCCCTCCTCCTCGCTCCCTCCCTCCCTCTCTCCCCTCCCCTCCTCTACCTCCTCTCCCTCCCTTCCTCCTCTCCCCCTCCCTCCCTCCCTCCCTCCCTCTCTTCCTCCTCTCCTCTCCCTCCTCTCCCTCCCCTCCGCTACCTCCTCTCCCTCTCCTCTCCCTCCTCTCCCTCCCCTCCCCTCCTCTACCTCCTCTCCTCTCCCTCCCCTCCCTCCCTCTTCCTCCTCTCCCTCCCCTTCCATCTATCCTCGCTCTTTCTCACTCCTCCCCTCCCTTCCTCCTCTCCCTCCTTCTCTCTCTGTCTCCATAGTGAGTGACTATGCGGAGGACGGCTGGTCCCTCTGGTCTGAATGGACACACTGTTCCGTGTCTTGTGGGCGGGGCATCCAGCAGAGAGGCCGTTCCTGCGATCGCATTAACAACAACTGCGAAGGAACCTCCGTCCAAACCAGGGACTGCTACCTTCAGGAGTGTGACAAACGCTGTGAGTTCAGTGTTCACATGACAAACGACCAAACAAATCACATTCATCAATCGTCACACAGGGAAACTTGTATCACAGATTTGTATCCATGGTGACAGAAACGATAGACCTGCACCCACATCTAAGTATCCATCCACAGATCAGCCACCTGTGACTCCACAGAGCAACAACTCACTGCCATAACACTTGAACTTATTTTACCCTGTTTTGACTGGACAATGACCTATATAGCATGACAATGACCCATAACCAAGTTTCTTATTGACCCCTGACCTTTAACCTCTGACCTCTGCTCTGTGTCCCTCCAGTCAAGCAGGACGGTGCCTGGAGCCACTGGTCCCCCTGGTCTTCCTGCTCGGTCACCTGTGGGGCGGGTGTCATCACCCGTATCCGTCTCTGCAACTCCCCCACACCCCAGCTGGGAGGCAAGGACTGCCAAGGAGAGGGGAGACAGACTGAGAGGTGCACCAAGTCACCCTGCCCCAGTGAGTACCATTAGTCACAGGCTTTTATGCACAAGACCTGGGTCAAATACATATGCTATCATCTCCATTTGACATTAGTCAAATGCCTTTTTTTATGCACACCACACCGTGAGATGTTTCTAGTCAAATACATCATCTCAATCCTCATCTTATCTCTACATAGTGAGTTTCCCGAGCAGATTGTCACTGTTTCTTGTTTGGCAAGTCAATAAACAAGAATTTGTCTAAAGAAAAATACAAAAAACTGCCACTCAGGCTACTTGTCATTGTGCCTATTTAATACAACACAGACCCTACTAGGGACACCACGTACACCTGTACTGACCTCTACCTGTCTCTTCTTCTCTCTCAGTCAACGGTAACTGGGGACCCTGGTCGCTATGGGATACCTGCTCTTCCACCTGTGGAGGAGGAGCCCAGACACGTAAACGTCTCTGCAATGACCCCGCCCCCAAATATGGTGGTAAGGAGTGCCAGGGCGACTCCAAGGCCAGTCAGCTGTGCAACAAGAACGCCTGTCCCGTCGGTGAGTAGCAGGCACTGGATGAGTACCAAATGGCACCCAATGTCTCAAATGGCAGCTGACGTTTCTTATAACTCCTACATGCTGTGAATTAGTTGCTAAAATTTGTAGTTTTTAGACAGTTTAGTTAGTACAGTAACACTTTCAAAATATGACTTTTAATTATTTTAGGGCTTATTAACGCCATAAGAGTCTACTTAAACACAGACCGCACTTAGTACTTAAAAACAGTCAGTAATCAGTCTCTCCCCTCAGATGGCTGTCTGTCTAACCCCTGCTTTCCTGGGGCCAAGTGCACCAGCTTTCCCGATGGAACATGGAGTTGTGGGAAATGTCCCACTGGTTACTCTGGTGACGGCATCAAGTGCAAGGACATTGACGAGTGTAAAGAGGTTCCTGACGCTTGCTTCGTGTTCAACGGAGTGCACCACTGTGAGAACACTGACCCTGGCTACAACTGTCTGCCCTGTCCCACACGCTACTCTGGACCTCAGCCCTTCGGCAGGGGAGTGGAGGAGGCCACCGCCAAGAAACAGGTTGGTAGCATCACCTGGTGCTGTGGACTAGTGTTGTGATGATAGTCCTGTCATACTGCATATCTGTCCTCAGTTGATTTAGAACTTTAGAAATATGGAATTTAGAATTAAGAATTTAGAATTAAGAATTTGGAATTTACAAGATCAAAGATCGCTTTACAAAAGCCTAGCTTTTCTTTGTCCAGATCACACTGCCAACTCTGTTACATGGCGGTCAGCAGATTGTGCCCTTTGAAAACAAAGACAGGTAGACACAATATTCCCTGGCTTGTCTGACCACCTCTTCCATTCCGTTTACTCCAGGTGTGTACACCACGTAACCCCTGCTTGGATGGGAGCCACGACTGCAACAAGAACGCCCGCTGTAACTACCTGGGACACTTTGCCGACCCCATGTACCGCTGTGAGTGTAAGCCTGGCTATGCTGGGAACGGACACATCTGTGGTGAGGACACGGACCTGGACGGATGGCCCAACCAAGACCTGGTCTGTGTGGAGAACGCCACCTACCACTGCAAAAAGGTATTTACTTCCTGACTCGTATAGATCCCTGAATAGGTCCAGCTTGCTGTTTAACTAGTAAAAACCACACATCCCTTTTGAGTGATGTGCCAATGCTGACTGCAATTAGAAAGAACAATTATTCTTTGAAAGAAAAACTGGTACATTTAATGTCTTAAAGGACTGTTACTATAGTTCAATATAATATTCATGCTTGTTGACTACATCGTTGTAAACGTATGATGTCACCTTTCCTTTTTGTAGGACAACTGCCCCAACCTTCCCAACTCAGGCCAAGAAGACTACGACAAGGATGGTGTTGGTGACGCTTGTGACAACGATGATGACAATGATGCCATTCTTGACGACAGGGTAAGTGAAGAATTAATCATTGATTCACTCATTGAAGGTCTGAAGTCCTACCCCTTACTGAGAGAAATGAATCCAGGTTATGCTACCGCTTGGGTAGTCAGTGTGTTACGGTAGTCCTCCTCCTCTTCAACCGAAGAGGAGGAGTAGTGATTGAACCAAGGCGCAGCTTTGTGAAATGACATGATTTAATAAAGACACGACCAAACAACTAAGACAGAAAACGAACTAGACTTGAATTAACTAACAAAATAACAAAACGAATGTGTAGACAAACCTAGGCATACGAACTTACAATAAAACACGAAGAACGCACGAACAGGGAAAAATAGACTACACAAAAATGACGATGTACAAACATACCGAACAGTCCCGTATGGTGCGACAAACACTGAAACAGGAGACAACCACCCACAACGGAACACTGTGAAACAACCTACCTAAATATGACTCTCCATTAGAGGAACGCCAAACACCTGCCTCTAATTGAGAGCCATACCAGGCAACCCTTAAACCAACATAGAAACAGACAACATAGAATGCCCACCCAAACTCACGTCCTGACCAACTTACACATACAACAAACTAACAGAAATAGGTCAGGAACGTGACACAGTGTGTGTACGAGCGAGTGTGTGTGTGTGTATGTGTTCAGTTTTGGCAGTGAGACATAAATGTGGTTTTACATTCATCATTCATGCTGTGAAATAAGGGGAAGGAAAACAAAAAAGAAAAACACATTTTTTTTGCCTTCAGAGACAAATCTCAAATCCCAACACAGAGGTCCCACTCTGAACGAGCCGCGGTGTAATCTGCTAGTCCTAACATTATATTTGGGACAGGGCCTAAATAGGAAACATGCTTTCATCCCTCCTCTCTCTATATAGGTTACACAGACCACAGCAAGTTAAAAGCACAGTATCTGAAATGAATATATCATGTCAGAGATGTTTTCCTAAGCAAGGTAGTGGACACTGGACTGATTGTTCTGGCGGTTCTGAGGCTGGACTAATTGAACAGTGCTCTCTCTCTCTCTCCCTATCTCTCCCTCCCCCTCTCTCTCTCTTTCCCCCTCTATCTCTCCCTCCAATCTCTCCCTCTCTCCATCTCTCTGTCTCCCCCTCTCCCCTCTCTCTCTCTCTTTCCAACCTCCGTCTCTCTGCCTCTCTCTCCCCTCCTCTCCCTCCCCCTCTCGCCCTCGCCCTCACTCTCCTCTCCCCCTCTCGCTCTCTCTCTCTCTCCCCTCCCTCTCTCTCTCCCTCCCCCCTAAATTTCTCTCCTCTGTCTCTCTCTCTCCCCATCTCCCCCCTCTCTCTCCTTCCCCCCTCAATTTCTCTGCTCTGTTTCTCTCTCTCCCCCTCCCTCTCTCGCTCCCCATCTACCCTTCTTTCTTTCTCTCAACCCCTCACCCCCCTCTCTCTCTCACTCTCCCTCCCCCTATCCCCCCCTTCCTCTCTCTCCCCTCTCTACAGGATAACTGTCCGTTTGTGTACAACCCCAGGCAATATGACTATGACAGAGATGATGTTGGAGATCTTTGTGATAACTGTCCTTACAACAGCAACCCTGACCAGACCGACACAGACAACAACGGGGAAGGAGACGCCTGCTCTGTGGACATTGATGGAGATGGTGAGACTCTAAACCTGCTTAGTGGACTCTGACCTAAGAGACTCTAACCTTGCTTATCTGCCCCTATTTCAGACCTATACGATATAATGTACATGTTGTAGATTGGTGTTGAATGCAGGCCCCACACCGTTCAATGAGAACGCTTTGAAACCAAGTGCAAATTGACTGTATGCACAAGCATGCATTCCATTACTAACTCAACTACAAGTCATTTTCCTCACCTTCCTCCTCTTCCCCTGAATAACAACTACTGTGATTGGTCCAACAGGTATTCTGAATGAGAAAGATAACTGCCCGTACGTCTACAACGTGGACCAGCGAGACACTGACCTGGACGGTGTGGGAGACATGTGTGACAACTGTCCTCTGGAACACAACCCTGACCAGGTGTGTGTACATACACTTACAACCTATTCTACACACACACACACACACACACACACACACACACACACACACACACACACACACACACACACATACACACACGTGCAGTCAGAGATGCATGCACGTAGGGGTACACATGCATGCCACTATCACAAACACTGTCTGTCATTCTAGAAGAACTCTCTCTGTTGTGTGAGAGCTGTACTGGGTCGCTCCACTGGGTCACTGTACTGGGTCGCTGTACTGGGTCGCTGTACTGGGTAGATGTACTGGGTAGCTGTAAGTCTAGGCTGTATCGTGCCATGTTAAGGTGGAGTTAAATCCTCTGCAGCTCAGGGGCACATACAGCATGCATGGGGAGCCAGGCTTTTCAATGGGGCATTGACATTGACTTTGTCTGCTCAGAAGGAAAGGTGGAGTGATGGAGGGGTAGAGGCCAGGGTGGGGCTCCGGGCTGGTTGTTATTACCCAGGAATGGGCTCGCCCCTGGCTGTATGCGTGCCCCGTCGGGCGTCGGCACACACACAAGCCCCGTGTGGATCCCACCTGTGCCATGCTAGACTGACGACCAGGAATGTGTTCGGAACAACAGGACTCAGTTAGGGGGGAAATGGGCGGAATTCACACCAATCCAATCCTTCCCTCTCTCCCTCCCTCGCCTCGTGTGAGGCAATGAAATCTGTGTGTAGTCTTGCCAAGCAGCAGGCACAGGAGATTCATGTCTGCAGGGATATGGCTAGCATGCTTCTGTCTGTGGAAAGACCTGCCTACTGGTGCTAGTGGAGCAGATGGGAGGGAAGGAGGAGGAGAGAGGGAAGAATGGATGGAAGGAGGAGGAGGGAAGGAGGAGGAGAGAAGGAGGAGGAGAGAAGGAAGGAGGAGGAGAGAAGGAAGGATGGAGGGAGGAGGAGGAGAGAGGGAAGAATGGAGGGAAGGAGGAGGAGAGAAGGGAAGGGAGGAGAGAGGGAAGAATGGAGGGAAGTAGGAGGAGAGAAGGGAAGGAAGGAGGAGGAGAGAAGGAAAGGAAGGAGGAGGAGAGAAGGGAAGGAAGGAGGGAAGAAGGAGGAGAGAGGGAAGGAAGGAGGGAAGAAGGAAGAGAGAAGGGGTGTGTTTATAGGGTATAGGGTTGATAGTGTATAGGGTTGATAGGTTTAGCGTTTATAGGGTATAGGGTTTATAGAGTATAGGTTATAGGGTTGATAGGGTATAGGGTTGATAGGGTACAGGGTTGATAGGGTACAGGGTTGATAGGGTACAGGGTTGATAGGGTATAGGGTTGATAGGGTATAGGGTTGATAGGGTACAGGGTTGATAGGGTACAGGGTTGATAGGGTACAGGGTTGATAGGGTATAGGGTTTATAGGGTATAGGGTTTATAGGGTATAGGGTTGATAGGGTACAGGGTTGATAGGGTACAGGGTTGATAGGGTATAGGGTTGATAGGGTACAGGGTTGATAGGGTACAGGGTTGATAGGGTACAGGGTTGATAGGGTATAGGGTACAGGGTTGATAGGGTATAGGGTTGATAGGGTATAGGGTTGATAGGGTATAGGGTACAGGGTTGATAGGGTACAGGGTTGATAGGGTATAGGGTTGATAGGGTATAGGGTTGATAGGGTACAGGGTTGATAGGGTACAGGGTTGATAGGGTACAGGGTTGATAGAGTATAGGGTTTATAGGGTACAGGGTTGATAGGGTATAGGGTTTATAGGGTTGATAGGGTATAGGGTTGATAGGGTATAGGGTTTATAGGGTTGATAGGGTACAGGGTTTATAGAATACTTTGATTGTCAGCAGATGAAAAGCTCCACCAGAAGACAAATTGATCTTGTCAGGTTTAGAGAGGGGAGAGTGAACAGAGCCTGGGGGTGGTCCATTATGAGAGGAGGGGAGGAGAAGAGGAGGAGATATTAAACAGATGAACAGAGCCTGGGGATGGTCCATTACGAGAGGGGGGGAGGAGAAGAGGAGGAGGAGATATTAAACAGATGAACGGAGCCTGGGGATAGTCCATTATGAGAGGAGGGGAGGAGATATTAAACAGATGAACGGAGCCTGGGGATAGTCCATTATGAGAGGAGGGGAGATTCATGTCTGCAGGGATATGGCTAGCATGCTTCTGTCTGTGGAAAGACCTGCCTACTGGTGCTAGTGGAGCAGATGGGAGAGAAGGAGGAGGAGAGAGGGAAGAATGGAGGGAAGGAGGAGGAGAGAAGGGAAGGAGGAGAAGGGAAGGAAGGAGGGAAGGAGGAGGAGAGAGGGAAGAATGGAGGGAAGGAGGAGGAGAGAAGGGAAGGAAGGAGGAGGAGAGAGGGAAGAATGCAGGGAAGGAGGAGGAGAGAAGGGAAGGAAGGAGGAGGAGAGAAGGGAAGGAAGGAGGAGGAGAGAGGGAAGAATGGAGGGGAAGGAGGAGGAGAAGGGAAGGAGGAGGAGAGGGAAGAATGGAGGGAAGGAGGAGGAGAGAAGGGAAGGAAGGAGGAGGAGAGAGGGAACAATGGAGGGAAGGAGGAGGAGAGAAGGGAAGGAAGGAGGAGGAGAGAGGGAAGGAAGGAGGGAAGGAGGAGGAGAGAGGGAAGGAAGGAGGGAAGAAGGAAGAGAGAAGGGGTGTGTTTATAGGGTATAGGGTTGATAGGGTATAGCGTTTATAGGGTATAGGGTTTATAGGGTACAGGGTTGATAGGGTATAGGGTTTATAGGGTATAGGGTTTATAAGTTAAAGGGTTTATAGGGTATAGGGTTGATAGGGTATAGGGTTTATAGGGTGGATAGGGTATAGGGTTTATAGGGTACAGGGTTGATAGGATATAGGGTTTATAGGGTATAGGGTTGATAAGGTATAGGGTTGATAGGGTACAGGGTTGATAGGGTATAGGGTTTATAGGGTACAGGGTTGATAGGGTACAGGGTTGATAGGGTATAGGGTTTATAGGGTATAGGGTTGATAGGGTACAGGGTTGATAGGGTATAGGGTTGATAGGGTATAGGGTTTATAGGGTATAGGGTTTATAGGGTATAGGGTTGATAGGGTATAGGGTTGATAGGGTATAGGGTTGATAGGGTATAGGGTTGATAGGGTAATATGTTAACACAATATGTTAAATAATTTCTGCCAACTCACAATATGTTAAGTAATCTCCACCAACTCACAATATGGTAAATAATCTTCACCAACAGGTGTATCTACTGTGTTGCAACCGCTAACATTAGCTAGAATGCTAATGTAAATGTCCATTTACCTCTACAGGTTGACTCTGATGACGACCGTGTGGGAGACAAGTGTGACAGCAACCAGGACATCGATGAGGACGGCCACCAGAATAACCTGGACAACTGCCCCTACATCCCCAACGCTAACCAGGCTGACCATGACAAAGACGGCAAGGGAGACGCCTGCGACCACGATGATGACAACGACGGGATCCCTGATGAGAAAGACAACTGCAGACTGGCCTTCAACCCTGACCAGCTCGACTCTGATGGTGAGTTAGATGAAGAATAGGAGAGATACGAGATAAAATCGGAGTTCAATTTCTTATTCAACTAATAAAGTTCGACATTAGCTGCTTCATCCTAAAACATGTTATTTACTGAACTTTCGATCTTCTTCCAGGTGATGGTCGCGGAGATGTTTGCAAAGACGACTTTGACCAAGACAACGTCCCTGACATCTACGACGTGTGTCCGGAGAACTTTGACATCAGCGAGACGGACTTCAGGAAGTTCCAGATGGTTCCCCTGGACCCCAAGGGAACTTCCCAGATCGATCCCAACTGGGTGGTCAGACATCAAGGCAAAGAGCTGGTCCAGACCGTCAACTGTGACCCTGGCATTGCTGTTGGTGAGTGGATTGGTTGGGTGGTGGGAGGTTGGTTGGTTGATTGGTGGGTGGGTGGGTGGCTTGATTGATTGATTGATTCTAGACTTTGGGATATCTCAAAATAACCCAAGTCTAACAAAAAAAACACCATCCTCTCACTGACATCTTCTCTGTTTCTCCGTTCCCAGGTTTTGATGAGTTCAACTCCGTGGACTTCAGTGGTACCTTCTTCATCAACACAGAGAGAGATGATGACTACGCCGGCTTTGTGTTCGGCTACCAGTCCAGCTCTAGGTTCTACGTGGTGATGTGGAAGCAGATCACACAGACTTACTGGAGCAACAAACCCACCAAGGCTCAGGGATACTCAGGACTGTCCATCAAGGTGGTCAACTCTACTACTGGACCTGGAGAGCACCTCAGGAATGCTCTCTGGCACACGGGCAACACCCCAGGACAGGTAAGATGGACAAACACACAAACACACACAGGAAAAACCTCAGGACAACACCACCTAACTCTCCCTATATTTCTCCTTTCTTCTCTAGGTGAGGACTCTGTGGCACGACCCTAAGAAAGTTGGCTGGAAAGACTTCACAGCCTACAGATGGCACCTGATCCACAGACCAAGAACAGGACACATCAGGTAAGCACTGGAGACTCATTGGCCTGGTGGAGAGTTATGAGGCTTTCCATAATGCCAGTATTTACTGTATGTCCTCTGATGGTTTGTCTCAAGAGTCTTGTTTCTAATTTCAGAGTGGTCATGTACGAGGGGAAGAAGATCATGAAGGATTCTGGGAGCATATACGACAAGACGTACGCAGGCGGAAGACTAGGTCTCTTTGTCTTCTCGCAAGAGATGGTGTACTTCTCAGACCTCAAGTATGAATGCAGAGGTAAACAACAAGGACATTTCTACAACTTACTATGACTCCAACAACAATTGTTTAGTGGAATCTCTTTCACAATAGACTTATGTGAAATACCAAACCACGTAGCTTAACGCTTTGTTCTAAGTTAATGCTTGACTTTTGTCCTTTGTTTTTTTTTCAGATGCATAATTGCACGGAGCAGGAAGCTCTTGGAACAATGCACCTTTCTGTATAAATATGAACAATATGTATTCCAATACAATGTCCAGGGACTGTTTTTTTCTACTACTCT
This sequence comes from Salvelinus alpinus, assembly GCF_045679555.1. NCBI lineage: Eukaryota > Metazoa > Chordata > Actinopteri > Salmoniformes > Salmonidae > Salvelinus > Salvelinus alpinus. Next base: position 12,734,783 of record NC_092112.1, on the reverse strand, counting down.
TTTCTTCTGTGCCACTCACACTGAAGGGAGCGAGGGTGGAAGGCCTGTTGTGGTCAGCATCGGGGTAAATCGTTTCTGGTTTGGACAGAGAACCATCCGGGTGACTGCCAGTCGAAGATCAGAGAAGCCACTCCTACCCACCCAGAGCAGGTAGAGCCGGAAAAAAAAAACAGCCCGTTTGCTTTGCCTGAGTGAAACCGACCGATGTTCCCAACCGACCGGCCGATCTCTCTCTGATCTGAAAGACCTCATTCATCCCTGTGCGGGAAAGTCTCCCGATAGACGACTATGCACTTCCAAACCTTTACATCTCTCTCGCTATCCCTCTTTCTATCCATCTCTTTTTTCTTCTGGAATGGACGTCCCAAAGAAAGACAATGTAATGTTCCGTTTATATAAAAACAAATCTAGGCGGATGTAGGTTCTGAACGATACAACTCTGATGATGAGTTTTTTTTGGCTCAGTGGTTGAAGAATGCAATAAGACTTTTTTTACTTTAAGTTTTGTCAGGAAAGGGCTTGTAGCCCTTGAAAGTCAGTTGCGTAACAACAAGATATGGAGGATGGTGTATGTATGATGTATATACGAATGTTTATGTGTGTAAATAAGAAGACATATAACGCTTGCTTTTACCCCTCTATAAATGTTCCCTTGGAAGACAAAAAGAAAACAAACCAAAATTAAAACGAGCCAAAATACTTTTTGTCAAATACATGATTGCTTGTAGGCTTTGTGGCTGGCATTAGATTGATATAGATCAGTTGAAACGGAACATAGTGATACTCAGGGTAAGATGGGAGCAGCCATCTTAGCATATCAAACCATTGCAAAAATTGACATGGGAGGGCCAATTAAAAAAGGGCATTGCCTGTGCCAGTAAGTCAAAGCCATTCTGTCTATTAAGACACTTTCCATTTCGAACATTAAATGTTAAAAATATTCTGTTTTATATTTATTTTACAAATGTAAAAAGATAAAATTAGAAACATTGAACATCTTTACAAGCTAAAAAAATGTGACATTTTATTTGACGGTTGAGTTGAAGTAGTTAAGGTAGCCTAATGTGATTAGCATGAGGTTGTAAGTAACAAGAACATATCCCAGGACATAGGTCCCGTGTGGCTCAGTTGGTAGAGCATGGCGCTTGCAACGCCAGGGTTGTGGGTTCAATTCCCACGGGGGGACCAGGATGGATATGTATGAACTTTCCAATTTGTAAGTCGCTCTGGATAAGAGCGTCTGCTAAATGACTTAAATGTAAATAGACATATCTGATATTGGAAGAAAGCTTAAATTCCAATTTACAGTAGCTATTACAGTGAAATAATACCATGCTACTGTTTGAAGAAAGTGCACAGTTATGAACTTGAAAATGTATTAATAAACCACATTTGGGCAGTCTTGACATAACATTTTGAACAGAAATGCAATGGTTCATTGGATCCCTCAAAAATTTTGCACAAACACTGCTGCCATCTAGTGGCCAAAATCTAAATGGCGCCTGGGCTTTAATAATACATTATGGTTTTCTTTTGCATTTCAAAGATGATGGTACAAAAAAATACAAATAAAACACCTTTGTATTATCTTTTACTAGATCTAATGTGTTATATTCTCCTACATTAATTTAACATTTCCACAAACCTCAAAGTGTTTCCTTTCAAATGGTATCAAGAAAATGCATATCCTTGCTTCAGGTCCTGAGCTACAGGCAGTTAGATTTGGGTATGTCATTTTAGGCAAAAGTTTGAGAGGGGAAAAAAAGGGGCGGATCCTTAAAGGTTAACTTTTGCCTACGCTGTAGGTACCAAACAATTCAAATACTTTGAGGAAGTAAAGACTATTCCCCAGTGTTCAAAGTGTAAACTGATCCAGAGTCGGTCAGACTGGTGCCTTTGGTGTCAGAAGTGGGATCCTACTCTAATCCCATTATAGCCATGGTTAGAAAGTAAGGCATCTCACTCAGAATGGCATGTATGTGACCAATGTATCCTTTTCTTCTGAGATTAAAAACAAAGGAACCTTTGATGTACACATAATACCTCATTGCTGTTGTATAATTAATTTGATCAAAAAAAAAAAAGTGATTTTTTTTATTGTACGCTTACAGAATACAAATGGATCAACATCTTATTGCTACTGTACCGTGAATCTGTAAATATTATTACTTTTCTTTTCAAAACAGACCCCACCCCCCCATCCAACACCCCCCTACAGTAAAAAAAAAACAGTCAAATGGGAGAGTTGTTTTTATATAAATATTTTATTTTTGCTTTTATGTGTCCTTTGTCCAGTGCTCTTTTAATGGATAAATGATCGTTCTGTTTTGCTTTGTCTTTGCTGTTCTGTGTGTGAGAGATCGATTCGTGTAGATAAATGCTATTTAAATAATTTATCAGGATTCGCTGCCTGAGGAAGGGGGTGTGTCCGTATGTATAAACGGTTTGCACACTGACATGAGGATGTTCTGTTTATCGTTTATATTTTTTATTTTTACCGTTATTTTTGTACAATTTAGTGAGGCCTGTTGTCTGTAAACATTTTTACTTAGTTGTGCAATGTAAAAAAAAAAAAATATGTTTTTATCCATAGCAATTATTTTGTTATATACTTCAGAAACAATACATAGTTGTTGAAATCCATTCTCTGTCCGTATTCACGTCTTTTCACAAACACAATGCATACATTCCATTATTTTCATATTGAACTGACTGCATAAAGTCTAAATATAGTGCATGGATTTGCAGCTGAGCCGAAAACAATAACATCCAGTGGAGGATAAAAGTCCACATAGAACACATTGTCACCATCATCAACATGAGCCCAGCTATCCGTCTCAAAGTCAGTGTTAGGCCCCTATTCAAAGAGCCTAATGGGGCTGTGTCTATAGACCCTCTTCTTTGTCCCTGTTAAAGACACACATGCCTTCCTCAGGGGCACATGAGGAATGTAGCATGGTACCTTGAGCTGTCTAACCCTCCGAGAACAGGGTTAAAGAACATTGAAAGTCAATGTAAGATCGGACACCACCATGTCGTCACTCTTTGTGATGCTGAGAGATCAATTATGTACAAACATATTACTCGAATGGAAGATATCTCCTGTACAGACATTGTTGTAACTTCTGCATGCATAATGTCAATGTTGGGGTGGAAAATAGCTTTTTGGAGACTAATAGGTTGAAGAACAGCCTTAGCCCCCTCAGCCATGGCCCGTTCCAAATGGCAACCTGTTCCCCATATGGCTCTGGTCAAATATAGACCACTATATAGGGAATAGGGTGCTTTTTGGGTCCAAGCCATGGTCCATGTTTATTCAGACCCCCATTCTACTGGTCCTGCGATAGAAGAAGCACTACCACGTAGCCTACACAGACGATACATCAACCTCATTGCTCGGAAGAGCAATGACCGAAAGTACGTGGGCACCTGCTCGTCGAACATCTCATTCCAAAATCATGGGCATTAATAAGGAGTTGGTCCCGTCCTTTGCTGTTATAACAGCCTCCACTCTTCTGGAAAGGCTTTTCACTAGATGTTGGAACAGGCTTCTGTGCAGGACAGTCAAGTTCTTCCACACCGATCTCGAGAAACCATTTTGTATGAACCTTGCTTTGTGCACGGGGGCATTGTCATGCTGAAACAGGAAAGGGCCTTCCCCAAACTGTTACCACAAACTTGGAAGCACAGAATTGTCTAAAATGTCATTGTATGCTGTAGAGTTAAGATTTCCCTTCCCTGGAACTAAGGGGCCTGATCCATGAAAAACAGCCTCAGACCATTATTCCTCCACCAAACTTTACAGTTGCCACTATGCATTGGGGCAGGTAGCGTTCTCCTGGCATCTGCCAAACCCAGATTCGTCTGTTGGACTGCCAGATGGTGAAGCGTGATTCATCACTCCAGAGAACATGTTTCCACTGCTCCAGAGTCCAATGGCGCCAACCTTTACACCACTCCAACCAACGCCTGGCATTGCGCATGGTGATCTTAGGCTTGTGTGCGACTGCTCGGCCATGGAAACCCATTTCAGGAAGCTCCCAACGAACAGTTATTGTTCTGACGTTGCTTCCAGAGGCAGTTTGGAACTCAGTAGCGTGTGTTGCAACTGAGGACGGACAATTTTTATGCGCCAAGGGTCTCGTTCTGTGAACTTATGAGCCGTTGTTGCTCCTAGACGTTTCCACTTCACAATAGCAGCACTTACAGTTGACCGGGGAAGTTCTAGCAGGGCAGAAATTTGACAAACTGACTTGTTGGAAAGGTGGCATCCTATGACGGTGCCACGTTTAAAATCACTGAGCTCTTCAGTAAAGCCATTCTACTGCCAATGTTTGTCAATGGAGATTGCATGGCTGTGTGCTCAATTTTAAGCACCTGTCAGCAACGGGTGTCGCTGAAATAGCCAAATCCACTCATTTGAAAGGGTGTCCACATACTTTTGTATACAGTATATAGTGTGTATACATAGTCAGGATGGGGTGAATCCTGGCTTCTGCATCAGTACATTTCGCAGAATTTCCAATTGACATCAATATAGTAGGGGGCAGCAGGTAGCCTAGTGGTTAGAGTGTTGGGCCAGTAACAAAAGGTTGCTGGATATCCTTCCTGTTTATCCCTGTCCGGGGGTATCATTGGATGGGGCCACAGTGTCTCCTGACCCCTCCTGTCCCAGCCTCCAGTATTTATGCTGCAGTACTTTATGTGTCGGGGGGCTAGGGTTATATCTGGAGTACTTCTCCTGTCTTATCCGGTGTCCTGTGTGAATTTAAGTATGCTCTCTCTAATTCTCTCTTTCTCTCTTTCTTTCTCTCTCTCGGAGGACCTGAGCCCTAGGACCATGCCTCAGGACTACCTGGCATGACGAGTCCTTGCTGTCCCCAGTCCACCTGGCCGTGCTGCTGCTCCAGTTTCAACTGTTCTGCCTGCGGCTATGGAAACCTGACCTGTTCACCGGACGTGCTACCTGTCCCAGACCTGCTGTTTTCAACTCCCTAGAGACAGCAGGAGTGGTAGAGATACTCTTAATGATCGGCTATGAAAAGCCAACTGACATTTACTCTTGAGGTGCTGACTTGCTGCACCCTCGACAACTACTGTGATTATTATTATTTGACCATGCTGGTCATTTATGAACATTTGAACATCTTGGCCATGTTCTGTTATAATCTCCACCCGGCACAGCCAGAAGAGGACTGGCCACCCCTCATAGCCTGGTTCCTCTCTAGGTTTCTTCCTAGGTTTTGGCCTTTCTAGGGAGTTTTTCCTAGCCACCTTGCTTCTACACCTGCATTGCTTGCTGTTTGGGGTTTTAGGCTGGGTTTCTGTACAGCACTTTGAGATATCAGCTGATGTAAGAAGGGCTATATAAATACATTTTATTTTATTTTATTGGATCAAATCCCTGAGCTGACAAGTAAAAAATCTGTCGTTCTGCCCCAGAACAAGGCAATTAACCCACTGTTCATTGTAAATAAGAATGTGTTGTTAACTGACTTGCCTAGTTAAATAAAGGTTACATTTTATAAATAAATAGTAACTTGGCCAGCAGGAAAAGTAGCCTGTATGATGTTTGAGATACAGAGGCGGTATAGGGTGAATCCCATCTTGAGATACAATACTCACCCGTAATCATTTTTCACCAAAGTTTTTGCCAAATCTCCCATTGACATCCATGCATAACATACACACAAAGTAATGATTTGACACCTCTGTGAGGGGAGATTTGTTCAGAAAAACATCCCAAGTCATCGTGGTCATTACCCTAACAAAAAAAGATTGTAGTTTTTAAACTGCAGTTATTCTGCAATTACTGGGTCCAAAATATCACAGTCGACTGCAGTTACTGCACTTTAACTGCAGTAAAAAAAATAGGTGTTATTTTTAGACGCAGTATTTGCAGCATACTGCATTCTGACTGCAATCTTTTTTTCCCTAACGGGTAGGGTATAGTGTGGTGGCAAACCAACGATTTTGGTCAGAGGAACTGTCCCATTATCACAGTTATCTTCACAGGTCTGTAAATTAGACTCCTTTCAAGTCCCAAACTGTAAGTATAAGAACAAGGAATCAACAAATGGGCCTAAACTGGGGGTCTAAATTTGGCTACTGGATCAAAGGTCTTTCACACTGGAACGTCTATAGCTCTCTGGTTGGTTTATCCTGTTGTGGGGGTGAAGAAGTGCACTCCCTTAATTATGACTACTACTCGCCAAGCCCTCAATGTCCCTCAACAACCACTGTACTGTCTCTACAGTAAATCATATATACAGTACTGTATCTACTGTAAAGCATATATACAGTACTGTATCTACTGTAAAGCATATATACAGTACTGTATCTACTGTAAAGCATATATACAGTACTGTATCTACTGTAAATCATATATACAGTACTGTATCTGCTGTAAAGCATATATAGAGTACTGTATCTACTGTAAAGCATATATACAGTACTGTATCTACAGTAAATAATATATACAGTACTGTATCTACAGTAAATAATATTTGCTGTATATACCAAACATTAGGAACACCTTCCTAATATTGAGTTTCCCTCAGAACCGCCTCAATTCGTTGCAACATGGACTCTACAAGCGTCCCAAAGGGATGCGGGTACATGTTAACTCAATTGCTTCTCACAGTTGTGTCAAGTTGCCTGGATGTCCTTTGGGTGGTGGACCATTCTTGATACACACGTGAAACTGTTGAGCTTGAAAAACTTAGCAGTGTTGCAGTTCTTGACACAAACTGGTGCGCCAGGCACCTACTACCATACCTTGTTCAAAGGCACCGTCTCTGAATGGCACACATACACAATCCATGTCTCAATTGTCTCAAGGCTTAACCTGTCTCCTCCCCTTCATCTACACCAGTGGTCACCAACCGTTCGATTGCGACAGACTGGTCGATCTTCAAGGCATTCCTAGTCGATCACCAAACATTGCTGTAGAAAGCCATGTTTGTGTTGCGCTCTTATCGGTAGGTGCACTTGATTCATAAGCCCTGCGCACCGGGTAGGCAAAGTGTTCCCAATTTTGAACATTTAATTTGTCTTAAAAAAAACGAACTCCGCAAACCCGGAGGACAGGGAGATCTGTGGCTAAATTGAGTCCGTCTACTGCGCTGGGCAAACGGATAGCTCAAATCACCGTGCCTAGCTACAGCTAAGTTTGATACTAGCCTACGTAAGATGTCATAACTTTTAAAACCATGACCAGAGAGAGGCTGCCAAATAATACAGAAACGAGCATCTGTTTTTATGAGTGAGTTCATGTCTAAGTTTATTTCAGCACTGTCAACACTGTTTTTATTCAACACTATTATAAAACTTCCACTCGCGCTGCAGCTGCAATGAATGAGTAGCCAAGTGTATCTATAACCCTGAGTTATATTATTATTAGCTGCTTGTCTTGTCTATTTTAATATCGAGGAGTATTTCACTTTCTCTGGTCATAGAAACAACAGTAATTTGTGTCTGAGGCAGATGCTGTGTGACTCGAGGTTCACCATCTGGTGGAAGACTGTCTGTCCCCTGTCTACGGTCAGTCTCACCGGAGGAACGGAAAACGAGAAGCGGACCCTCTGCTGCTCTCTCCCTCCCTCCGCTGAGATGAATGTCGTGTTCAAGACCACTGGGAACTCGAGAAAAAGAAGAAAAAAAACATTTTGAACGGTCATCCATCTCCGGAACTCAGGCAATCTTTCCAACCTGAAGTTCGCCGAGGTCATGATTTGACCTCGTTTTTTTCAGATTCCCACTTGTCTTGAAAGCACCACGACCATCAGATGCAGGTACTGTAGCATCAGACCAGTAAATAAAAAAGCAAATTATTTGCAAATGATTTCAATTGATGCTCAGCTGGGCCTCGCAAGTGTTACACCAACTGATCTATTTTATTATCAAAACTCAAGTTCAAATATAATCTGGTCTGAGAATAACAATATTGGCAGAACATGCATATAGCCAATATGCTGTGAAAATATATTAGACCAGGCATATAGCCACTATGCTGTGAAAATATATTAGACCAGGCATATAGCCAATATGCTGTGATAATGTATTAGACCTGCTGCACAAACCTAATTTCTACAGAACTGTTTTTATTAGGGCTCCCGAGTGGCGCAGCGGTCTAAGGCACTGCAGCTTCACTACAAACACCCTGGTTTGAATCCAGGCTGTATCACAACAGGCCGTGATTGGGAGTCTCATAGGGCAGCAAACAATTGGCCCAGCGATGTCTGGGTTTGGCCGTCATTGTAAATAATTATTTGTTCTTAACTGACTTGCTTAGTTAAATAAACGTTACAAAATTAATAATAATAATTAAGTTAATGTTACATTTAAGTAATGTTTAAAAAGAAAATCTGAGGGCTAGATCTTGGCTTGCTTTTTGACTGAGAAACTGATCTTGACTCAGAAAAGATTGGTGACCACTGATGTACACGGATTGAAGTGGATTTAACAAGTAAGGTATCATAGCTTTCCCCTGGATTCACCTGGTCTGTCTATGTCATGGAAAGAGCAGGTGTTCTTAATGTTTTAAGACAGGAGGGGAGGCTATTTTTGATGATTTGTCCAAGGTCCAATTTCCTCTCATGTGGAATCTTCAATTTTAATTGATGTTTTATTTACTGTAGACACAGTACCTTATATAATTTACTGTAGATACAGTACTGTACAGTGCATTCAGAAAGTATTCAGACCCCTTGAATTTTTCCACATTTTGTTATGTTACAGCCTTATTCTAAAATGGATTAAATTGGGGGTTTTTTCATCGTCAATCGACACACAATACCCCATAATGACAAAGCAAAAACAGTTTTAGACATTTTTGCTAATTTATAAAAAATAAAAAAATGAAATGTCACATTTACATAAGTATTCAGACCCTTTACTCAGTACTTTGTTGAAGCACCTTTGGCAGTGATTACAGCGTCGAGTCTTCTTGGGTATGACGCTACAAGCTTGGCACGCATGTATTTGGGGAGTTTCTCCCATTCTTCTCTGCAGATTCTCTCAAGCTCTGTCAGGTTGGATAGGGAGTGTTGCTACACAGCTATTTTCAGGTCTCTCTTGAGATGTTCGATCGGGTTCAAGTCCGGGCTCTGGCTGGGCCACTCAAGGACATTCAGAGACTTGTACTCCACTCCTGCATTGTCTTGACTTAGGGTCGTTGTCCTGTTGGAAGGTGAACCTTCGCCCCAGTCTGAGGTCCTGAGTGCTCTGGAGCAGGTTTTCATCAAGGATCTCTCTGTACTTTGCTCCGTTCATCTTTCCCTCGATCCTGACTAGTCTCCCAGTTCCTGCAGCTGAAAAACATCCCCAGAGCATGATACTGCCACCACCATGCTTCACCATAGGGATAGTGCCAGGTTTCCTCCAGACGTGACGCTTGGCATTCAGGCCAAACAGTTCAATCTTGGTTTCATCAGACCAGAGAATCTTGTTTCTCATGATCTGAGAGTCTTTAGGTGCCTTTTGGCAAACTCCAAGTGGGCTGTCATGTGCGTTTTACTGAGGAGTGGCTTCCGTCTGGCCACTCTACCATAAAAGCCTGATTGGTGGAGTGCCTCAGAGATGGTTGTCCTTCTGGAAGGTTCTCCCATCACCACAGAGGAACTCTGGAACTCTGTCAGAGTGACCATCGGGTTCTTGGTATCCTCTCTGACCAAGGCCCTTCTCCCCCGATTGCTCAGTTTGGCCGGGCTGCCAGCTGTAGGAAGAGTCTTGGTGGTTCCAAACTTCCTCCATTTAAGAATGATGGAGGCCACTGTATTCTTGGGGACCTTCAATACTGCAGAAAGGTTTTGGTACCATTCCCCAGATCTGTGCCTCGACACAATCCTGTCTCGGAACTCTAAGGACAATTCCTTTGACCTCATGGCTTGGTTTTTGCTTTGACATGTCCAATCAACAGGAGGCACCGGAGCTCAATTTCGAGTCTCATAGCAAAGGGTCTGAATACTTTTGTAAATAAAGTATTTCTGTTTTTAATTTTTAAAACATTTTTTTTTTTTTACATTTTTTAAATCGGTTTTCACTTTGTCATTATGGGGTATTGTGTGTAAATTGCTGAGATTTTTAAAATGTATGTAATCAATTTTAGAATAAGGCTGTAACGTAACAAAATATGGAAAAGGTTAAGGGATCTGAATACTTTCCAAAGGCACTGTACAGTACTGTATCTACAGTAAATCATATATAAAGTACTGTATCTAAAGTAAATACTATATCAAGTAAAATTGGAGATTCCACATGAGAGGAAGTTGGACCTCAGACAAATCATCTAAAATAGCCTCCCCTCCTGTCTCAACACTCATTATAACAGTGCCATCAGAAAGTATTCACACCACTTGAAATGTTGTTGTGTTACAGCCTGAATATGTATTAATATGTATTAAACATACATTTTGTGTCACTGGCAAAGTGGAAATATGCTATTTTTTCCAGAAATTAATCAAAGAAATTAAGCTGAAATGTCTTGAGTCAGTAAATATTCAACACCTTTGTTATGGAAAGCCTAAATAAGTTTAGGAGTAGAATATGCTTAACAAGTCGCATAATAAGTTGAATGGACTCGTGTTTAGTGTTTAACATTTTGAACGCCTACCTCATCTCTGTACCCCACACATACAATTATCTGTAAGGTTCCTCAGTCGAGCAGTGAATTTCAAACACAGATTCAACCACAAACACCAGGGAGGTTTTTCAATATCTCTCAAAGAAGGGCACCTATTTGTAGATGTGTAAACAAAAAAGCAGACATTGAATATCCCTTTGAGCATGGTGAAGTTATTAATTACAGTTTAGACCCAGTCACTACAAAGATACAGGCGTCCTTCCTAATTCAGTTGCAGAGAGGTAGGGAACCGCTCTGGGATTTCACCATGCCAATGGTGACTTTATTAAAACAGTTACAGAGTTTAATGGCTGTGATAGGAGAAAACTGAGGATTGATCAACAACATTGTAGTGACTCCACAACATTAATCTAAATGAGTGAAAAGAAGGAAGACTGTACCTTTTTTTTTTTATTCCAAAAGATGCATCCTGTTTGCAATAAGGCACTGAAGTAAAACTGCAAAAAATGTGGCAAAGAAATTCACTTTATGTCCTGAATACAAAGTGTTATGTTTGGGGCAATTACAACACATCACAGAGTACCACTCTTCTTGAGTTGCTTACCAAGACAATATTGAATGTTCCTGAGTGGCCTTGTTACAGTTTTCACTTAAATCGACATGAAAATCTATGGCAAGACTTTAAAATGGGTGTCTAGCAATGATCAACAACCAGAGCATTAATCATTTTTTAAAGAATAATGTGCAAATACTGTACAATCCAGGTGTGCTAAGCTCTTAGAGACTTACCCAGAAAACAGAAATACTCACAGCTGTAATCACTGCCAAAGGGGATTCTAACATGTATTGACTCAGGGGGTTGAATATTTATGTACTCAAGATATATTAGTTTATTTTTATTATATATATATATATATATATATATGTATTTATTTTTTTTTACAACAATTTTATTGTCACGTTCTGACCTTTATTTTCCCTTGTTTTGTCTTTATTTAGTATGGTCAGGGCGTGAGTTGGGGTGGGCAGTCTATGTTATTTGTTTCTATGTTTAGGTTTGTTCATTTAGCCTGATATGGTTCTCAATCAGAGGCAGGTGTTTTGCATTGTCTCTGATTGGGAGCCATATTTAGGTTGCCTGTTTTCACTGTTGGTTTGTGGGTGTTTGTCTTCCGTGTCAGTGTTTGTCGCCACACGGTACTGTTTTGGTTCGTTCACATTTGTTATTTTGTTATTTGTGTAGTGTTCAGTTTATATTATTAAAACATGGACACTTACCACTCTGCGTATTGGTCCTCTGATCCTTCTCGCCTCTCCTCGTCAGATGAGGAGGAAGAGATAGACAGCCGTTACATTTATCCATTTTAATCCCACCTTGTATCACAACAAAATGTGAAAATAGTTAAGGGGTGTGAATACTTTCTGAAGGCACTGTACATTATTACAACACAGTAATAAGCACTATATAAAGATGGGAGACCTCCCCACCCTCCCCCCCATTGGATCCCACTTCCTTTACCTCCACGGAGTTCTATGCCCTAGGGGTATCATCTGTTTGTGGTTGTGAGTGACCCATTTCATTCATCCAATTTAGAGTAACATTTAGGATAATATTTTCTTTATATAAAAAGACGTCTGGATGTTCTGGTCTGGCTATTATTTTCCTAGTTTATGGTGGGATTGAAATATAAAAAATGTATGATCTGTAGAGAGTAGAGAGTTGGAAAACATGTCGGCAAGTTTCACATTTTTATTGTCAGGTGCACTAGTACAGTGAATTTTTTTTTGTTGCTCTTTCCCAACAATGTAGTAATCAATATCAATAGATATTGTTTTATACAATAAAACATTTAAAGTCAAGTAGAACAAAAACACACGAGAAATAGACATAAGAATAACACGTTATAAGTTATATACAGGGTCAGTTCCAGGGTCAGTATCTATATACAGGGTCAGTAATTATATACAGGGTCAGTAATTATATACAGGGTCAGTTCCAGAGTCAGTAGTTATATACAGGGTCAGTTACAGGGTCAGTAGCTATATACAGGGTCAGTTACAGGGTCAGTAGCTATATACAGGGTCAGTTACAGGGTCAGTAGCTATATACAGGGTCAGTTCCAGGGTCAGTAGTTATATACAGGGTCAGTCTAGGGGCAGTAGTTATATACAAGGTCAGTTCCAGGGTCAGTAGTTATATACAGGGTCAGTTCCAGGGTCAGTAGTTATATACAGGGTCAGTTCCAGGGTCAGTAGTTATATACAGGGTCAGTCTAGGGGCAGTAGTTATATACAAGGTCAGTTCCAGGGTCAGTAGTTATATACAGGGTCAGTTCCAGGGTCAGTAGTTATATACAGGGTCAGTCTAGGGGCAGTAGTTATATACAAGGTCAGTTCCAGGGTCAGTAGTTATATACAGGGTCAGTTCCAGGGTCAGTAGTTATATACAGGGTCAGTCCCAGGGTCAGTAGTTTTATACAGGGTCAGTCTAGGGGCAGTAGTTATATACAAAGTCAGTTCCAGGGTCAGTAGTTATATACAGGGTCAGTTCCAGGGTCAGTAGTTATATAGAGGGTCAGTTCCAGGGTCAGTAGTTATATACAGGGTCAGTTCCAGGGTCAGTAGTTATATACAGGGTCAGTAGTTATATACAGGGTCAGTTCCAGGGTCAGTAGTTATATACAGGGTCAGTAGTTATATACAGGGTCAGTTCCAGGGTCAGTAGTTATATACAGGGTCAGTTCCAGGGTCAGTAGTTATATACAAGGTCAGTCTAGGGGCAGTAGTTATATACAGGGTCAGTAGTTATATACAGGGTCAGTTCCAGGGTCAGTAGTTATATACAGGGTCAGTAGTTATATACAGGGTCAGTTCCAGGGTCAGTAGTTATATACAGGGTCAGTCCCAGGGTCAGTAGTTATATACAGGGTCAGTAGTTATATACAGGGTCAGTTCCAGGGTCAGTAGTTATATACAGGGTCAGTAGTTATATACAGGGACAGTTCCAGGGCCAGTAGCTATATACAGGGTCAGTAGTTATATACAGGGTCAGTAGTTATATACAGGGTCAGTAGTTATATACAGGGTCAGTAGTTATATACAGGGTCAGTTCCAGGGTCAGTAGCTATATACAGGGTCAGTTCCAGGGTCAGTAGTTATGTACAGGGTCAGTTCCAGGGTCAGTAGTTATATACAGGGTCAGTTCCAGGGTCAGTAGTTATATACAGGGTCAGTTCCAGGGTCAGTAGTTATATACAGGGTCAGTTACAGGGTCAGTATCTATATACAGGGTCAGTAGTTATATACAGGATCAGTAGTTATATACAGGGTCAGTTACAGGGTCAGTAGCTATATACAGGGTCAGTTCCAGGGTCAGTAGCTATATACAGGGTCAGTTCCAGGGCCAGTAGTTATATACAGGGTCAGTTCCAGGGTCAGTAGTTATGTACAGGGTCAGTTCCAGGGTCAGTAGTTATATACAGGGTCAGTAGTTACAGTGGGGAGAACAAGTATTTGATACACTGCCGATTTTGCCGATTTTCCTACTTACAAAGCATGTAGAGGTCTGTAATTTTTATCATAGGTACACTTCAACTGTGAGAGACGGAATCTAAAACAAAAATCCCGAAAATCACATTGTATGATTTTTAAGTAATTAATTCGCATTTTATTGCATGACATAAGTATTTGATACATCAGAAAAGCAGAACTTAATATTTGGTACAGAATCCTTTGTTTGCAATTACAGAGATCATATGTTTCCTGTAGTTCTTGACCAGGTTTGCACACACTGCAGCAGGGATTTTGGCCCACTCCTCCATACAGACCTTCTCCAGATCCTTCAGGTTTCGGGGCTGTCGCTGGGCAATACGGACTTTCAGCTCCCTCCAAAGATTTTCTATTGGGTTCAGGTCTGGAGACTGGCTAGGCCACTCCAGGACCTTGAGATACTTCTTACGGAGCCACTCCTTAGTTGCCCTGGCTGTGTGTTTCGGGTCGTTGTCATGCTGGAAGACCCAGCCACGACCCATCATCAATGCTCTTACTGAGGGAAGGAGGTTGTTGGCTAAGATCTCGCAATACATGGCCCCATCCATCCTCCCCTCAATACGGTGCAGTCGTCCTGTCCCCTTTGCAGAAAAGCATCCCCAAAGAATGATGTTTCCACCTCCATGCTTCACGGTTGGGATGGTGTTCTTGGGGTTGTACTCATCCTTCTTCTTCCTCCAAACACGGCGAGTGGAGTTTAGACCAAAAAGCTCTATTTTTGAATCATCAGACCACATGACCTTCTCCCATTCCTCCTCTGGATCATCCAGATGGTCATTGGCAAACTTCAGACGGGCCTGGACATGCGCCTGCTTGAGCAGGGGGACCTTGTGTGCGCTGCAGGATTTTAATCCATGACGGCGTAGTGTGTTACTAATGGTTTTCTTTGAGACTGTGGTCCCAGCTCTCTTCAGGTCATTGACCAGGTCCTGCCGTGTAGTTCTGGGCTGATCCCTCACCTTCCTCATGATCATTGATGCCCCACGAGGTGGGATCTTGCATGGAGCCCCAGACCGAGGGTGATTGACCATCATCTTGAACTTCTTCTATTTTCTTCTATTTTCTAATAATTGCGCCAACAGTTGTTGCCTTCTCACCAAGCTGCTTGCCTATTGTCCTGTAGCCCATCCCAGCCTTGTGCAGGTCTACAATTTTATCCCTGATGTCCTTACACAGCTCTCTGGTCTTGGCCATTGTGGAGAGGTTGGAGTCTGTTTGATTGAGTGTGTGGACAGGTGTCTTTTATACAGGTAACGAGTTCAAACAGGTGCAGTTAATACAGGTAATGAGTGGAGAACAGGAGGGCTTCTTAAAGAAAAACTAACAGGTCTGTGAGAGCCGGAATTCTTACTGGTTGGTAGGTGATCAAATACTTATGTCATGCAATAAAATGCAAATGAATTACTTAAAAATCATACAATGTCATTTTCTGGATTTTTGTTTTAGATTCCGTCTCTCACAGTTGAAGTGTACCTATGATAAAAATTACAGACCTCTACATGCTTTGTAAGTAGGACAACCTGCAAAATCGGCAGTGTATCAAATACTTGTTCTCCCCACTGTATATACCGGGTCAGTTACAGGGTCAGTAGCTATATACAGGGTCAGTTCCAGGGTCAGTAGCTATATACAGGGTCAGTTCCAGGGTCAGTAGCTATATATAGGGTCAGTTCCAGGGTCAGTAGCTATATACATGGCCAGTTCCAGGGTCAGTAGCTATATACAGGGTCAGTTCCAGGGTCAGTAGCTATATATAGGGTCAGTTCCAGGGTCAGTAGCTATATACAGGGCCAGTTCCAGGGTCAGTAGCTATATACAGGGTCAGTTCCAGGGTCAGTAGCTATATACAGGGTCAGTTCCAGGGTCAGTAGCTATATACAGGGTCAGTTCCAGGGTCAGTAGCTATATATAGGGTCAGTTCCAGGGTCAGTAGCTATATACAGGGTCAGTTCCAGGGTCAGTAGCTATATACAGGGTCAGTTCCAGGGTCAGTAGCTATATACAGGGTCAGTTACAGGGTCAGTAGCTATATACAGGGTCAGTTACAGGGTCAGTAGCTATATACAGGGTCAGTTCCAGGGTCAGTAGCTATATACAGGGTCAGTTACAGGGTCAGTAGCTATATACAGGGTCAGTTACAGGGTCAGTAGCTATATACAGGGTCAGTTACAGGGTCAGTAGCTATATACAGGGTCAGTTACAGGGTCAGTAGCTATATACCGGGTCAGTTACAGGGTCAGTAGCTATATACAGGGTCAGTTCCAGGGTCAGTAGTTATATATAGGGTCAGTTCTATGGTTAGTGCCATATTTAACATGTGGTGGAATACTGGAGTGGTAAGGGTAGATACTGTATGTATAAGGGTGAGGTGACTAGACATCAAGATATATGATAAACAAAGGAAGCTTTACTGTGAGTTTTGGCCAATAAGAAGGCTTTACTGTAGTTGCGTACCAAATGGACCCTACTCTGTTTATACCAAATGCTGTAGTCTACTCCCCTGGTCAAAAGTAGCGCACTGCATAGGGAATAGGGGGGCCATTTGGGAATCTCTACTGTTACATTGTGTCACGATCGTGTGGAGAGACGGACTAAGGAGTTCCACATCTTTATTTTTAGTGAAACTTAAAACAAACCAAGAAACAAACAACGACCGTGCAGTACTGCGGTGCACCATGCACTCACTCAAAAAAACAATATCCCACAAAGCAGGTGGGAACAGGGAACCCTTAAAGTATGATCCCCAATTAGAGACAACGAACCTCAGCTGCCTCTAATTGGGAACCAGACCAAGAGCACCAACATAGAAATATATAACCTAGAACACCCCCTAGTCACGCCCTGACCTACTACACCATAGAGAACCAAGGACTCTCTATGGTCAGGGCGTGACACGTTGGCCTCCATCCAGTGTAGCAACACAACACGTTCCAATTCAAGACAGGGAGATGGAGAATATACATGTTTTTTGGACCTGCTGCCACTACAGAACGTTTGATCCTATACCTTTGGAAAATTACAGTTGACATTAACATTCGTTTTGTTTTCGATTTTGAAAGACTCCTCCCTGGAGAGAAAGGATCAGGTTCCTTAATGATTTTATTTCCATGAATCCCCAATGAAACATAATGTACAGGATCGTAACACAGTTTATCAATTCATCAGGGTCTTCTAACATATATCTCAGTTCGTGCTCAACTGTGTCAACAACCTCTCGAGTGAACACGTTGTGGGCTGTGTTATTTTAGAATCATATATTTTAGAATCAAGAGTTCTATTGACGAAGACAAAGAAAGGACAGAATATGTCCTACATATTTCC
The DNA here is from genome assembly GCF_045679555.1 of Salvelinus alpinus. Classification (NCBI taxonomy): domain Eukaryota; kingdom Metazoa; phylum Chordata; class Actinopteri; order Salmoniformes; family Salmonidae; genus Salvelinus; species Salvelinus alpinus. The sequence goes on along the minus strand of NC_092112.1, from coordinate 12,717,331 downwards.
TCATCGTCTACAGTAGACACAGTTCCCACGGGGAAATCTGTAGGAACTCCAGTGCAAGTTGAAAGTATGAAATGTTCAAGAAGTCAAGGCACCATATCAGTGAAAGCCATACCTCTAGATCTAATAAACAATGGCCTCTTATTGCATAAGTGGGTGACCGGTAGCCTAACTGTTAAAAGCGTTTGTCCGGTAACCCGAAAGGTTGCTGGTTTGAATCCCTGAGCCGACTAGGTGAAACAATCTGTCCAATGTGCCTCTGAGCAAGTCACTTAACCCTAATAACTTCTGTAGGTCGCTCTGGATAAGAGCGTCTGCTAAAGGACTAAAATTTAAAAATGTAGCCAAACAGCAGCCTCTTGACCTCTCACAGACCCTCTTTGGCGTGTGGACATTTGTTTACACTATCATTATAAGGAGACAACTGAAGCAGGGAAAGCATTTTTTGAATACCTCACACCAGTGTTTCTAAAACAACGCTGCTAATGACCATACTGGCAGCTCAGCATGTCGGATGGTTGACGATAATGCTGGTTGTGGAACTAATTTGTAGTTTTCTTTGAGAGGTAAGCCAGACGCCTGCTAGACCTCTACTTTTTCAAAATGATAAACACGTGTATGGACTTCTATTTATACCATCTAATGCAGGGCCTTCAGAACCTAGCTACCTCCTCAAGGAGTGGTTCTTCACGATACAGAAATGCCAACTAGCTGACTTTTCAACGTGTTGCATTTAGAATCACAAAGTGGTGTTGGGCAAAGTGTGTCTCTGGTACCACACAGTCACTAAGTATAGAGACCACTTCCACCACATCAGTTTGTAGCAGTACAAACTGGATCCAGATACCCAAACAAATGTGGTCTATTTAAATTCATATATATATATATATACACACAGTGTCTTTGGAAAGTATTCAGACCCCTTGACTTTTTCAAATCAAAACAAACAAATCAAAGTTTATTTGTCACGTGCGCCGAATACAACAGGTGTAGACCTTACAGTGAAATGCTTACTTACAGGCTCTAACCAATAGTGTAAAAAAGGTGTTAGGTGAACAATAGGTAAGTAAAGAAATAAAACAACAGTAAAAAGACAGGCTATGTACAGTAGCGAGGCTATAAAAGTAGCGAGGCTACATACAGACACCGGTTAGTCAGGCTGATTGAGGTAGTATGTACACGTAGATATGGTTAAAGTGACTATGCATATATGATGAACAGAGAGTAGCAGTAGCATAAAAGAGGGGTTGGCGGGTGGTGGGTGGCGGGTGGCGGGACACAATGCAGATAACCCGGTTAGCCAATGTGCGGGAGCACTGGTTGGCCTGCACAATTGAGGTAGTATGTACATGAATGTATAGTTAAAGTGACTATGCATATATGATAAACAGAGAGTAGCAGCAGCATAAAAAGAGGAGTTGGGGGGGTAGCCATTTGATTACCTGTTCAGGAATCTTATGGCTTGGGGGTAAAAACTGTTGAGAAACCTTTTTGTCCTAGACTTGGCACTCCGGTACCGCTTGCCATGCAGTAGTAGAGAGAACAGTCTATGACTGGGGTGGCTGGGGTCTTTGACAATTTTTAGGGCCTTCCTCTGATGTACTGGGCCATACGCACTACCCTCTGTAGTGCCTTGCGGTCAGAGGCCGAGCAATTGCCGTACCAGGCAGTGATGCAACCAGTCAGGATGCTCTCGATGTTGCAGCTGTAGAACCTTTTGAGGATCTCAGGACCCATGCCAAATCTTTTTAGTTTCCTGAGGGGGAATAGGCTTTGTCATGCCCTCTTCACGACTGTCTTTGTGTGTTTGGACCATTCTAGTTTGTTGATGATGTGGACACCAAGGAACTTGAAGCTCTCAACCTGCTCCACTACAGCCGCGTCGATGAGAATGGGGGCGTGCTCGGTCCTCCTTTTCCTGTAGTCCACAATCATCTCCTTAGTCTCCTTACTCATCTTCTTAGTTACGTTGAGGGAGAGGTTGTTATTCTGGCACCACCCGGCCAGGTCTCTGACCTCCTCCCTATAGGCTGTCTCATCATTGTCGGTGATCAGGCCTACCACTGCTGTGTCATCTGCAAACTTAATGATGGTGTTGGAGTCGTGCCTGGCCATGCAGTCGTGGGTGAACAGGGAGTACAGGAGGGACTGAGCACGCACCCCTGGGGAGCTCCAGTGTTGAAGATCAGTGTGGCAGATGTATTGCTACCTACCCTCACCACCTGGGGGCAGCCCGTCAGGAAGTCCAGGATCCAGTTGCAGAGGGAGGTATTTAGTCCCAGGATCCTTAGCTTAGTGATGAGCTTTGAGGGTTCCACATTTTGTTACGTTACAGCCTTATTCTAAAATTGATTTAAAAAAAGAAATCCCTCAATCTACACACAATACCCCATAATGGCAAAGTGAAGAGGTTTTTAGAACATTTTGCAAATGGTTTAAAAATACAAAAAATGTAAATATCACATTTACATAACTATTCAGACCCTTTAATCAGTAATTTGTTGAACCACCTTTGGCACCGACTACAGTCTCGAGTGTTCTTAGGTATGATGCTATAAGCTTGTCAGACCTGGAAATTATTTGGGGAGTTTCTCCCATTCTTCGCTGCAGATCCTCTCAAGCGCTGTCAGGTGGGATGGTGGGCCACTCAAGGTCATTAAGAGACTGGTCCCAAAGCCACTTCTGCGTTTTCTTGGCTGTGTGCTTAGGTGTCTTTATCCAGGTGGAAGGTGAACCTTTGCCGCAGTCAGATGTCCTGAGCGCTCTGAAGCAGGTTTTCATCAAGAATCTCTCTGTACTTTGCTCCGTTCATCTTTGCCTCGATCCTGACTAGTCTCCCAGTACCTGCCGCTGAAAAACATCCCCACAGCATGATGCTGCCACCAGAATTGTTAATTATTTTTTTTATTTTTTTCACCTTTATTTAACCAGGTAGGCTAGTTGAGAACAAGTTCTCATTTACAACTGCGACCTGGTCAAGATAAAGCAAAGCAGTTCGACACATACAACAACACAGAGTTACACATGGAATAAACAAACATACAGTCAATAATACAGTAGAAAAAAGCATATATACAGTGTGTGCAAATGAGATAAGATGAGGTAAGGCAATAAATAGGCCATAGTGGCAAAGTCATTACAATATAGCAATTAAACACTGGAGTGATAGATGTGCAGAAGATGAATGTGCAAGTAGAGATACTGGGGTGCAAAGGAGCAAAATAAATAAATAAATACAGTATGGGGATGAGGTAGTTGGATGGGCTATTTACAGATAGCCTATGTACAGATGCAGTGATCTGTGAGCTGCTCTGACAGCTGGTGCTTAAAGTTAGTGAGGGAGATATGAGTCTCCAGCTTCAGTGATTTTTGCAGTTCGTTCCAGTCATTGGCAGCAGAGAACTGGAAGGAAAGGCAGCCAAAGGAGGAATTGGCTTTGGGGTGACCAGTGAAAAATACCTGCTGGAGCGCGTGCTACGGTTGGGAGCTGCTATGGTGACCAGTGAGCTGAGATAAGGCGGGGCTTTACCTAGCAAAGACTTGTAGATGACCTGGAGCCAGTGGGTTTGGCGACGAATATGAAGCGAGGGCCAGCCAACGAGAGCGTACAGGTCGCAGTGGTGGGTAGTATATGGGGCTTCGGTGACAAAACGGATGGCACTGTGATAGACTGCATCCAATTTATTGAGTAGGGTATTGAAGAATATTTTGTAAATGACATCGCCGAAGTCGAGGATCGGTAGGATAGTCGGTTATTCGAGGGTATGTTTGGCAGCATGAGTGAAGGATGCTTTGTTGCGAAATAGGAAGCCGATTCTAGATACATTTTTTGATTGGAGATGCTTATTGTGAGTCTGGAAGGAGAGTTTACAGGTCTGTGGCAGTTTGGGTCTAGAGTGTCTCCCCCTTGGAAGAAGGGGATGACCGCAGCAGCTTTCCAATCTTTGGGAATCTCAGACGATAGGAAAGAGAGGTTGAACAGGCTAGTAATACGGGTTGCAACAATTTCGGCAGATAATTTTAGAAAGAGAGGGTCCAGATTGTCTAGCCCGGCTGATTTGTAAGGGTCCAGATTTTGCAGCTCTTTCAGAACATCAGTTATCTGGATTTGGGTGAAGGAGAAATGGGGGAGGCTTGGGCGAGTTGCTGTGGGGGGTGCAGGGCTGTTGACCGGGGTAGGGGTAGCCAGGTGGAAAGCATGGCCAGCCGTAGAAAAATGTTTATCGAAATTCTCAATTATCGTGGATTTATCGGTGGTGACAGTGTTTCCTAGCCTCAGTGCAGTGGGCAGCTGGGAGGAGGTGCTCTTATTCTCCATGGACTTTACAGTGTCCCAGAACTTTTTTGAGTTTGTGCTACAGGATGCAAATTTCTGTTTGAAAAAGCTAGCCTTAGCTTTCTTAACTGCCTGTGTATATTGGTTCCTAACTTCCCTGAAAAGTTGCATATCACAGGGGCTATTCGATGCTAATGCAGTACGCCACAGGATGTCGATTAGAAAGGGCTGCTCGCTGAAGTGTTTTAGGGAGCGTTTGACAGTGATGAGGGGTGGTCGTTTGACCGCAGACCCATTACGGACGCAGGCAATGAGGCAATGATTGCTGAGATCTTGGGTGAAGACAGCAGAGGTGTATTTGGAGGGGAAGTTGGTTAGGATGATATCTATGAAGGTGCACGTGTTTCCGGATTTGGGGTTGTACCATGATCCTGAACATTTGTGTGAGATTGAGGGCATCAAGCTTAGATTGTAGGATGGCCGGGGTGTTAAGCATGTTCTCTGAAGATAGATGGGGGGAAATCAATTCACATATGGTGTCCAGGGCACAGCTGGGGGCAGAGGGTGGTCTATAGCAAGCGGCAACGGTGAGAGACTTGTTTCTGGAAAGGTGGATTTTTAGAAGTAGAAGCTCGAATTGTTTGGGTACAGACCTGGATAGTAAGACAGAACTCTGCAGGCTATCTCTGCATTAGATTGCAACTCTGCCCTCTTTGGCAGTTCTATCTTGTCGGAAAATGTTATAATTAGGGATGGAAATTTCAGAGTTTTTGTGGTCTTCCTATGCCAGGATTTAGACACGGCTAGGACATCCGAGTTGGCAGAGTGTGCTAAAGCAGTGAATAAAACAAACTTAGGGAGGAGGCTTCTAATGTTAACATGCACGTGTAGCACAAAGTGCTGTACAGAAACTCAGCCTAAAACCCCAAACTGCAAGCAATGCAGATAGAAGAAGCACGGTGGCTAAGGGAAAAACTCCCTAGAAAGGCAGGAACCTAGGAAGAAACCTAGAGAGGAACCAGGCTGTGCCGGGTGGAGATTATAACAGTACGAAAGCGTTCCACAAGGATGCTGGCCCATGTTGACTCCATTGCTTCTCACAGTTGTGTCAAGTTAACTGGATGTCCTTTGGTTGGTGGACCATTCTTGATACACACAGGAAACTGTTGATCATGAAAAACCCAGCAGCGTTGCAGTTCTTAACACAAACCGGTGTTTCTGGCATCTACTACCATACGCTGTTCAAAGGCACTTAAGTCTTGTGTCTTGCCCATTCACCCTTTGAATGGCACACACACACACACAATCCATGTCTCAATTGTCTCAAGGCTTAAAAATCCTTCTTTAACCTGTATTCTTCCCTTCATCTACACTGATTGAAGTGGATTTAACAAGTGACATCAATAAGGGACCATAGCTTTCACCTGGATTCACCTGGTCAGTCTATGTCATGGAAAGAGCTTCATGTTTTGTACACTCAGTGTATATAACGTCAAACTACAGGTTGTCTGCATTGATAGCCTCGGTACCAAGGTGAGTGCCTTCATACAAACACAAGGGGGAAGAAGGAAGTTGAAGACTAATAGTTTGCTATTCATTACTGGCAGCAGATGAGAGGGTATAGGGAGTCTGAAGGAAGTAGCTCCAGCTTTTAATTTCCTAAAGGGAGTACGCCCAGCTACTACCCAGATACTCCCCTACAACCTCTGCTTAGAGAATGGCCTGTAAAGCCTGTAATTCTCTCAGCCATGGTCCTATAGCCCTATAGCCTTTAACCTGGACTGAGTTAAAGAGGGTTTGGACCACACCAAAACGCCATACCAATACAATGTAGTATGCTTCATACCGAATCGTGAGCAGTGGAGATGTTTGGTTATATTTAAAGACATTCAGGATTTAAAGGCTTTGCAAAATGTAACATATTGGGTTATAGATGTAGTAATTGAGTATTTGGCCAAGGGAACAAAATCACAGTAAAGCTTGTAAGGAAGGAGACGTGGGCCACACGTGAACTACTGCTGGGTAGATCAAACCGTCTGTCTCTGTGATACTGCCTGAGCCATTCCAGAGTCAGTAAAAGACTTGAAATGTCAGAACACACACAAGATGACTGACTGGTTCTGAACACTTGCACACACTCGTGCCCCCAGTGAAGGAAATCGGCAGCCGAGCTATGCTGCTCTGTGGTTTGCCATCATATCCACCACCCACAGTCCACAGGTACATGTTAAATATTAGAGACCCCTGTGATGTAGAGATCCCCACACTAGGCCGGAGTCTCCTATGAGTCTCCTATGAGTTTCCTATGAGTCTCCTATGAGTCTCCTATGAGTTTCCTATGAGTCTCCTATGAGTCTCCTATGAGTCTCCTATGAGTCTCCTATGAGTTTCCTATGAGTCTCCTATGAGTTTCCTATGAGTTTCCTATGAGTCTCCTGAGTTTCCTATGAGTCTCCTGAGTCTCCTGAGTCTCCTATGAGTTTCCTATGAGTTTCCTATGAGTCTCCTATGAGTCTCCTATGAGTTTCCTATGAGTCTCCTATGAGTTTCCTATGAGTCTCCTGAGTCTCCTATGAGTTTCCTATGAGTTTCCTATGAGTCTCCTATGAGTCTCCTATGAGTTTCCTATGAGTCTCCTATGAGTCTCCTATGAGTCTCCTATGAGTTTCCTATGAGTCTCCTATGAGTTTCCTATGAGTCTCCTATGAGTCTCCTATGAGTCTCCTATGAGTCTCCTATGAGTTTCCTATGAGTCTCCTATGAGTCTCCTATGAGTCTCCTATCAGTTTCCTATGAGTCTCCTATGTGTTTCCTATGAGTCTCCTATGAGTCTCCTATGAGTCTCCTATGAGTTTCCTATGAGTTTCCTATGAGTCTCCTGAGTCTCCTATGAGTTTCCTATGAGTCTCCTGAGTCTCCTATGAGTTTCCTATGAGTTTCCTATGAGTCTCCTATGAGTCTCCTATGAGTCTCCTATGAGTTTCCTATGAGTCTCCTGAGTCTCCTATGAGTTTCCTATGAGTTTCCTATGAGTCTCCTATGAGTCTCCTATGAGTTTCCTATGAGTCTCCTATGAGTCTCCTATGAGTCTCCTATGAGTCTCCTATGAGTCTCCTATGAGTTTCCTATGAGTCTCCTATGAGTCTCCTATGAGTCTCCTATGAGTTTCCTATGAGTTTCCTATGAGTCTCCTATGAGTCTCCTATGAGTCTCCTATCAGTTTCCTATGAGTCTCCTATGTGTTTCCTATGAGTCTCCTATGAGTCTCCTATGAGTTTCCTATGAGTCTCTTATGAGTCTCCTATGAGTCTCCTATGAGTCTCCTATGAGTCTCCTATGAGTCTCCTATGAGTTTCCTATGAGTCTCCTATGAGTTTCCTATGAGTCTCCTATGAGTTTCCTATGAGTCTATGATTGTGTTTCCTATGAGTCTCCTATGAGTCTCCTATGAGTCTCCTATGAGTTTCCTATGAGTCTCCTGAGTCTCCTATGAGTTTCAGTTTCCTATGAGTCTCCTATGAGTCTCCTGAGTCTCCTGTGAGTATCAGTTTCCTATGAGTCTCCTATGAGTCTCCTATGAGTTTCCTATGAGTCTCCTATGAGTCTCCTGAGTCTCCTGAGTCTCCTATGAGTCTCCTATGAGTTTCCTATGAATCTCCTATGAGTCTCCTGAGTCTCCTATGAGTTTCCTATGAGTCTCCTATGAGTCTCCTATGAGTCTCCTATGAGTTTCCTATGAGTCTCCTATGAGTCTCCTATGAGTCTCCTGAGTCTCCTATGAGTTTCAGTTTCCTATGAGTCTCCTATGAGTCTCCTGAGTCTCCTATGAGTTTCAGTTTCCTATGAGTCTCCTGAGTCTCCTATGAGTTTCAGTATCCTATAAGTCTCCTATGAGTTTCCTATGAGTCTCCTGAGTCTCCTATGGCCTGTTGCGTGAGAAGTGGCAATATCGCACTTTGCGATAGAGACGGCGGGCTGATAATCTTTCTGTATTACTGGGAATGAAGTGCAACAGTTCTTTACAACAAGTTCTTCACGTTCATTTAATTGCCTTAAATCGTAAGTGAAGAGAGTGTGAAGCGGTAACACCTGGAGAACAGGTGACTGGTAAAAGATCCAGGATGTCCTTGTCTCATCGCGCTCTAGCAACTCCTGTGGCGGGCTGGGCGCAGTGCACGCTGACACGGTCGCCAGGTGTACAGTGTTTCCTCCAACACATTGGTGCGGCTGACTTCCAGGGTTAAGCGAGCAGTGTGTCAAGAAGCAGTGCGGCTTGGCGGGGTCGTGTTTCGGAGGACGCACGGCTCTCGACATTTGACCTCTTCCGAGTCCGTACGGGAGTTTCAGCGATGAGACAAGATTGTAACTACTAATTGAGGAGAAAAACAGGTCATTTGTTTTGAAATATATAAATAAAATAAAAAATATATAATTCCTCTGATCTTTCACAAAACCATGCAGAGACTAAAGATGACAGGGATTACTGAGAACAGGACGTACAGGAAGTGAAGTTATCAGGAAGTCCAGACAGGGGGCTCGATCCTCCACTTCCTGCATCATGGCTGACCGATGTAGACTAGACCAGGGCCAGACCGGAGCCTGGCAATGCCCAACCTGCCTTAGCCTTCCAGCCTGGAGGGAGTCCCAGGGCCTGTGCCATGCTAAGCCAGTCTGTGTGTCTGAGCTGAGAGGTGGATTGGTAGAGTTTCCCCTATGCAGAGACTGAGAGTGAGGTGCCAATCTGTCAGTGCCAACCGCAGGAAAAACACACACAGCTGAAATATGCTTTGAAGACGTTTCACAACCCACAACAGTACAGTTAGTAGGGTATTGCCAGATTACTGAGATTACTGAGAAAGTCTCTAAACAGCTCACATTTAAAGGTCTCGGTCTTTTTATTCAGAATACCACAGTGTTACAGAAGTCAAGGTGGTGAAACTCAATGCCAACGTCAACCTGGTTAGGGGGCCAGAACGTTAGCTTTGTGAATTCCCCTACTGCTGTGAGTAGCCCACGTTATCCACTCTCCCAGGCATCGAGCTACTTTAGTAGGAAGTGTGCTCCTCACGTTACATGGAACAATGGCTTTGCTTTACTGGCCAACACACCTGGGACACAGGCAGAGTGGTTAACAGGAATTCATTATCAAAGGACATTTGATTTCAATACTGGCCCCAGAGCCATACGAGACATACTTTACGTATTTCTGAGCACCTGAGAATCAGATTACCTGGCCTCCACAATCACCCGACCTCAACCCAATTGAGATGGTTTGGGATGAGTTGGACCGCAGAGTGAAGGAAAAGCAGCCAACAATTGCTCAGCCTATGTGGGAACTCCGTTGGAAAATAATTGGAAAATAATTCCAGGTGAAGCTGGTTGAGAGAATGCCAAGAGTGTTCAAAGCTGTCATCAAGGTGAAGGGTGGCTACTTTGAAGAATCTCAAATATAAAATATATTTTGATTTGTTTAACCCTTTTTTTGGTTACTACATGATTCCATATGTGTTATTTCATAGTTTTGATGTCTTCACTATTATTCTACAATGTAGAAAATAGTTTTAAAAAATAAAGAAAAAACCTTGAATGAGTAGGTGTGTCCAAACTTTTGACTGGTACTTTATGATACCTACTAATGGTCTAGTTACTGTAGAAACAAAAGTAAGGAGGTTGGTCGGGGAGGATGGGTGGATGTAATCCGCTTCAGTTGATTGTTTGTGTCGCGTTTGGGACAACTGTAGCATTTTAGCTAACCCTTATTCTAAACTCAATTCACCTAACTGGCTATGTACATTTATCTAAACTTTGTCATTAGTTCCCCTATCTGCCAATGTAAATTCTCCCCATAATTCTCATTTGCTGTTATGATGCAACAAGCAACCTGGTCTCAGAGAAAGAAGTATAATACTATAAGTCCTCTAAGATTCCTAAGTTACATCATCCAGTTTGTATGCTACTGTACGAATGTAGATGACGTACGATACTTTCCTTCTCATAATTTGTCTGATATTGTATGACTGCTATTCCATTCATAATGTAATCTAACATAACATAATATATCATACTAAATGCGGTTTTGAGACTTACGTACAGAATTATATGCATTGCCCTGAGACCACGTTGATATATTTTAACATGTTGTGTGATTTAGAAGATCATTCTATTGAAGAATAAATACAGGTGTCATTCTAAAGGGCAATACTAAAGTCAATGCAATACTTCATTGGACAGGAATGGATGGGTATAGCCATAGTAAAAAACAAATCCAAAAAAGTTTACAAAGTTCGAATCATTCTCCACAAAAACATTCGCTCTCTCTTCTCTGCCCTGTGGGCTAGAAACAGAAACATTGAAAGCAAGGCGCAGGGGCCGATGAGAAACGTGAGGGTGTGGTGTTGGGTTCCCTCCAGACCCCATTCTGTGTCCTCACTCGGTGGCGCAAGACAAAAGCCCCCACAGAAACCAAAGCCTGAGGTAGCACTGCTCTGCTGCTGAGACTCAGAGAGGAGAAGAATGGGCTCCTTTCTCTGTCCTGCCAGCCGGGCCGGACTAACTGTACAGTACACCTCAGAGAGGCACTCAGAGGAGAGGGGAGATGGGTTACCCAGATAATGGACATGTACAGGGACCTCTTCAGGATCTCATCTGGCAGCCAGAACGAGAGAGAGAGAGAGACTGTCCTGGCCGTTGTCTGACTCTTTTGTCTGTTTGGGTACTTTCCGGGCACCGACAGGCAGGAGAGAGTGAGAGCCGCAGTGGCATTCCAGTTTCATCTGACACCATGGCTTTTGTTGGAAACTGCAGTCCACCGGAGTGACTGTTATTGGGTTTGGTTTTCAGCGTGGGGGCAGCTAGCTATGAGGTCTGACACAAATACTTTGAGGGGATGTAACTAACCATTGCCAATTCACCCAAAAGTGTCTGTGTTCACACTCTGTCCTCACAGACAATGCCAGTGGAGGAGTATTCAGAGACAATGGGCACAACCATTGTTCCCACAGCAGAACATCATGAGCCGCAATGTCCTTTATGTCAAAACCTTCGTATATTACAAAGCTGTCAAAACAAAACGCATAGTCACTCTACATAAGCTACAGTACACAACAAATACTTCAGTTTTGATTGACAAGAGCCAAGTTCTCAGTAGGAAAAATAACAAAGTTTAAAAAAACCTAAGGAGTGATTAGCTTCGCACTCTCAGCCAATCCTTTTTTTTTTACCTTTATTTAACTAGGCAGGTCAGTTAAGAACCAATTCTTATTTTCAATGACCTTGTCAGCTCAGGGATTTGATCTTGCAACCTTTCGGTTACTAGTCCAACGCTCTAACCACTAGGCTACCTGCCGCACCAGAGCCAATCCTTAGGACTCATAACACAGTTACATAACAGAGGACTGGAGTGAGAGTTAAAAGGAATGCCTGTTTATCTTCTGTAGTTATCTCCTGTAGTTATCTCCTGTAGTTATTTCCCGTAGTTATCTCCCGTAGTTATCTCCCATAGTTAGCTCATGTGGTTATCTCCTGTGGTTATTCCTGTGGTTATTTCCTGTGGTTATCTCCTGTAGTTATCTCCTGTAGTTAACTTCTGTAGTTACATGTATCTCCTGTAGTTATCTCCTGTAGTTATCTCCTGTAGTTATCTCCTGTGGTTATCTCCTGTAGTTATCTCCTGTGGTTATCTCCTGTGGTTATCTCCTGTGGTTATCTCCTGTAGTTATCTTGGAAGCAAAACAAAGACATTCTAACGTAAATCATCTAAAGCAGCATCTCCTGGACTCTCTCCAGGCTGGAAGGCTAAGGCAGGTTGGGCCTGGCCGGGCTCTGGTCTTGCCCTTGTCTAGTCTACATTGGTCAGCCATGATGCAGGAAGTGGAGGGCCAAGCCCCCTATATGTTTTCACTCCAAACACAGTTGTAACTAACCTGGTTCAGCTTATCAACCAGCTAATTATTAGAATCAGGTGTGCTAGATTAGGGTTGGAGAGAAAACCTACAGGACGGTAGCTCTCCAGGAACAGGGTTGGAGTTAAAACCTACAGGACGGTAGCGCTCCAGGAACAGGGTTGGAGAGAAAACCTACAGGACGGTAGCTATCCAGGAACAGGGTTGGAGAGAAAACCTACAGGACAGTAGCTCTCCAGGAACAGGGTTGGAGAGAAAACCTACAGGACGGTAGCTCTCCAGGAACAGGGTTGGAGAGAAAACCTACAGGACGGTAGCGCTCCAGGAACAGGGTTGGAGAGAAAACCTACAGGACAGTAGCTCTCCAGGAACAGGGTTGGAGAGAGAACCTACAGGACAGTAGCTCTCCAGGAACAGGGTTGGAGAGAAAACCTACAGGACAGTAGCTCTCCAGGAACAGGGTTGGAGAGAGAACCTACAGGATGGTAGCTCTCCAGGAACAGGGTTGGAGTTAAAACCTACAGGACGGTAGCTCTCCAGGAACAGGGTTGGAGTTAAAACCTACAGGACGGTAGCTCTCCAGGAACAGGGTTGGAGAGAAAACCTACAGAACGGTAGCGCTCCAGGAACAGGGTTGGAGAGAGAACCTACAGGAGGGTAGCTCTCCAGGAACAGGGTTGGAGAGAAAATCTACAGAACTGACGGGTTGGTACTGGTTGCTGACGGGCTGGTATTGGTTGATGACGGGCTGGTCCTGGTTGCTGACGGGCTGGTCCTGGTTGCTGACGGGCTGGTATTGGTTGATGACGGGCTGGTCCTGGCTGCTGACGGGCTGGTACTGGTTGCTGACGGGCTGGTCCTGGTTGCTGACGGGCTGGTACTGGTTGCTGACGGGCTGGTCCTGGTTGCTGACGAGCTGGTCCTGGTTGCTGACAGGCTGGTCCTGGTTGCTGACGGGCTGGTCCTGGCTACTGACGGGCTGGTCTTGGTTGCTGACGGGCTGGTCCTGGTTGCTGACGGGCTGGTCCTGGTTGCTGACGGGCTGGTCCTGGTTGCTGACGGGCTGGTCCTGGTTGCTGACGGGCTGGTCCTGGTTGCTGACGGGCTGGTACTGGCTGCTGACGGGCTGGTACTGGTTGCTGACGGGCTGGTACTGGTACAGGCAGACAGGCAGGGAGACAGACAGACAGGCAGGCAGGGAGACAGACAGACAGGCAGGCAGGCAGGGAGACAGACAGGCAGGCAGACAGACAGACAGGCAGGCAGACAGACAGACAGACAGGCAGGGAGACAGACAGACAGGCAGGGAGACAAGGAGACAGACAGACAGGCAGAGAGACAGACAGACAGACAGGCAGGGAGACAGGGAGACAGACAGACAGGTTATTGGTGCTATGTTGAAACAGCAGGCACAGGGAGGAGGAAGACAGAGTGAAGGCACACAGCAAGTTTACATTTCCTTGTTTTCACCAACACACACACTTTTCCACACTTCTATTATCCTTAGGTCCAGAACACCAGAGATGTACTATAAATGTGTGCACTTCTATCAGCATATCGATTGTGCTACCAGGGCTGGAAAAACACTAGACCATTGTTACACTAATTTCCGCGACGCTTATAAGGCCCTCCCCCGCCCCCCTTTCGGAAAAGCTGACCACGACTCCATTTTGTTGATTCCAGCCTACAAACAAAAACTCAAACAACAAGCTCCCGCGCTCAGGTCTGTTCAACGCTGGTCCGAACAATCTGAATCCACGCTTCAAGACTGCTTCGATCACGCAGATTGGAATATGTTCCGCATCGCGTCCAACAACAATATTGACGAATATGCTGATTCGGTGAGCGAGTTCATTAGGAAGTGCATTGACGATGTCGTACCCACAGCAACGATAAAAACATTCCCAAACCAGAAACCGTGGATTGACGGCAGCATTCGCGTGAAACTGAAAGCGCGAACCACTGCTTTTAACCAGGGCAAGGTGACCGGAAGCATGACCGAATACAAACAGTGTAGCTATTCTCTCCGCAAGGCAATCAAACAGGCCAAGTCTCAGTACAGAGACAAAATCGAGTCGAAATTCAACAGCTCAGACACAAGAGGTATGTGGCAGGGTCTACAGTCAATCACGGATTACAAAAAGAAAACCAGCCCCGTCGAGGACCAGGATGTCTTGCTCCCAGACAGGCTAAACAACTTTTTTGCCCGCTTTGAGGACAATACAGTGCCACTGACACGGCCCCCTACCAAAACCTGCGGGCTCTCCTTCACTGCAGCCGAGGTGAGTAAAACATTTAAACGTGTTAACCCTCGCAAGGCTGCAGGCCCAGACGGCATTCCCAGCCGCGTCCTCAGAGCATGCGCAGACCAGCTGGCTGGTGTGTTTACGGACATATTCAACCAATCCTTATCCCAGTCTGCTGTTCCCACATGCTTCAAGAGGGCCACCATTGTTCCTGTTCCCAAGAAAGCTAAGGTAACTGAGCTAAACGACTACCGCCCCGTAGCACTCACTTCCGTCATCATGAAGTGCTTTGAGAGACTAGTCAAGGACCATATCACCTCCACCCTACCGGACACCCTAGACCCACTCCAATTTGCTTACCGACCCAATAGGTCCACAGACGACGCAATCGCAACCACACTGCACACTGCCCTAACCCATCTGGACAAGAGGAATACCCATGTGAGAATGCTGTTCATCGATTACAGCTCAGCATTTAACACCATAGTACCCTCCAAACTCGTCATCAAGCTCGAGACCCTGGGTCTCGACCCCGCCCTGTGCAACTGGGTCCTGGACTTCCTGACGGGCCGCCCCCAGGTGGTGAGGGTAGGTAACAACATCTCCACCCCGCTGATCCTCAACACTGGGGCCCCACAAGGGTGCGTTCTGAGCCCTCTCCTGTACTCCCTGTTCACCCACGACTGCGTGGCCATGCACGCCTCCAACTCAATCATCAAGTTTGCGGATGACACTACAGTGGTAGGCTTGATCACCAACAACGACGAGACTGCCTACAGGGAGGAGGTGAGGGCCCTCGGAGTGTGGTGTCAGGAAAATAACCTCATACTCAACGTCAACAAAACAAAGGAGATGATTGTGGACTTCAGGAAACAGCAGAGGGAGCACCCCCCTATCCACATCGACGGGTCAGTAGTGGAGAAGGTGGAAAGTTTTAAGTTCCTCGGTGTACACATCACGGACAAACTGAACTGGTCCACCCACACAGACAGCGTTGTGAAGAAGGCGCAGCAGCGCCTCTTCAACCTCAGGAGGCTGAAGAAATTCGGCTTGTCACCAAAAGCACTCACAAACTTCTACAGATGCACAATCGAGAGCATCCTGTCGGGCTGTATCACCGCCTGGTACGGCAACTGCTCCGCCCACAACCGTAAGGCTCTCCAGAGGGTAGTGAGGTCTGCAGAACGCATCACCAGGGGCAAACTACCTGCCCTCCAGGACACCTACACCACCCGATGTCACAGGAAGGCCATAAAGATCATCAAGGACAACAACCACCCAAGCCACTGCCTGTTCACCCCGCTATCATCCAGAAGGCGAGGTCAGTACAGGTGCATCAAAGCAGGGACCGAGAGACTGAAAAACAGCTTCTATCTCAAGGCCATCAGACTGTTAAACAGCCACCACTAACATTTAGCGGCCGCTGCCAACATACTGACTCAACTCCAGCCACTTTAAAAATGGGAATTGATGGAAATTATGTAAAAATGTACCACTAGCCACTTTAAGCAATGCCACTTAATACAATGTTTACATACCCTACATTACCCATCTCATATGTATATATACTGTACTCTATATCATCTACTGCATCTTGCCATCTTTATGCAATACATGTACCACTAGCCACTTTAAACTATGCCACTTTATGTTTACATACCCTACAGTACTCATCTCATATGTATATACCGTACTCTATACCATCTACTGCATCTGCCATGCCGTTCTGTACCACCACTCATCCATATATCTTTATGTACATATTCTTTATCCCTTACACTTGTGTGTGTGTGTAAGGTAGTAGTGTGGAATTGTTAGGTTAGATTACTGTTGGTTATTACTGCATTGTCGGAACTAGAAGCACAAGCATTTCGCTACACTCGCATTAACATCTGCTAACCATGTGTATGTGACTAATAAAATTTGATTTTGATTTTTGATTTTGATTTTTTTGACTCGATGAAAATGTGTTATATTACAAGTTCTTCACAGAAAATTAGTCAATTTGCACCTCAGGTTGAAAAAATAATTAATTGTATCATTTTTATTTGAGTAAACATTGAAAATGGGTCCCACAGACCCAAACACCACACAAGGGTTAATAAGACCTTAGATAACAATATCTACTAAGCTAACACATTTCATTGTTTTAAGATGGTAATAAACTAGATGGTAATAAACTAGATAATTTAGCCATTTGATTTTGAATTTTAATGACCCCTGTAGAATTTTAGGACCCTAAAAATATTTGAATCTGGCCTTTACTGTTATAGCCCATAGAAATGCATTGAATAACACGTGTACATGGCAAAATAGACAACCGACACTGTCGTATTCGTGAGTGTCTAATCTTTCAATGGTGGTGACTCGTTAGTTTGTAGCTCACACGATTTCAGGTTTTACAGAAGATTTCGTGACGTTTTTTTTTTTGTCTGGGCTTTCACAATCCCCACGTAATGGAATAGCCGTAAACTTTATATCAGCAGGAAAGATTGCGCTGCAGCCCCACTACAAAAAACGTTGTCCCTAGCACCAACGCAGATATTCACAATGACGTTACTATGTGACGCACCGGGCGACTCGAGGGGGTTTTAATGTTTACCTTGTTGTGTACTGAACATTGTGGTCATTTCGGGATGTTTGGCTCTTCGAATGGTACATTTACATAGATGTGTGTGTGTGTGTGTGTGTGTGTGTGTGTGTGTGTGTGTGTGTGTGTGTGTGTGTGTGTGTGTGTGTGTGTGTGTGTGTGTGTGTGTGTGTGTGTGTGTGTGTGCGCGCTTGCGGGTGTGCATAATTATGTCTCTGTGTGTCGTGCCATTTCTCTGTGGTCTGTCACAGACGCTACCAGCCCTACACATCACAAACAAACACACACACACACTCACTCGCACACTCACACCGCCGTGCAAAACATTCAGACATGTTGCTGATTTAACATTACAATGCCCTCATCTTTCAAGACCCTTAAACAGCTCGGGAACAGTGCAAACACGACACGTTCCCAATGCGATAAAGTATGTTTTCTTGCATATTTCCTAAAGCTAGTGATTACTGAGTTAATCACATACATTCCTGTGAGTTCTTAGAGGCTACTGCCATGTCAGAGAGGATATTCCAACAGTGGCGTCCTTGTTCTAGGGGCTTTAGCCGGCCTTATGCCTGTTCAAAAATATGTTTTTGTATCTTTTAGGAAAAATCTAACTGGACCAGTTATAGAAGAGTTTATAGAAGAGAGGGTGAAGCGGACAGAAAAGGTTATGCACGGACGACCTCATGTCATGACAAGATATTCTATCTTTATATGTTAATAATATGCTTTTAAAAAGAGTCGAGTTCTAAGATTACAGTCCTTTTGTAGACTTGTTTTTGGCAAATTAAAATATAGGCAGTTGAAAATAAAGGGGAGTTTTTGATTTTGAAGGGTCTGGTCTCGAGTCTCAGTCTACATAGCTATGACTGCATGTCATCCCAAGCATTGTTAACCACCAAAGCCCAAACTACTGTGAGGGAGGGAGAATCACTGTGGGGGAGGAAGAATCACTGTGAGGGAGGGAGAATCACTGTGGGGGAGGAAGAATCACTGTGAGGGAGGGAGAATCACTGTGAGGGAAGGAACATCACTGTGGGGGAGGGAGAATCACTGTGGGGGAGGGATCATCACTGTGGGGGAGGGAGAATCACTGTGGGGGAGGGAGAATCACTGTGAGGGAGGGAGAATCACTGTGGGGGAGGGATCATCACTGTGGGGGAGGAAGCATCACTGTGAGGGAGGGAGAATCACTGTGAGGGAGGGAGAATCACTGTGAGGGAGGGAGAATCACTGTGAGGGAGGGAGAATCACTGTGAGGGAGGGATCATCACTGTGAGGGAGGGAGAATCACTGTGAGGGAGGGAGAATCACTGTGGGGGAGGGAGCATCACTGTGAGGGAGGGAGAATCACTGTGGGGGAGGGAGAATCACTGTGAGGGAGGGAGAATCACTGTGAGGGAGGGAGAATCACTGTGAGGGAGGGAGAATCACTGTGGGGGAGGGAACATCACTGTGAGGGAGGGAGAATCACTGTGAGGGACGGAACATCACTGTGGGGGAGGGAACATCACTGTGAGGGAGGGAGAATCACTGTGGGGGAGGAAGAATCACTGTGAGGGAGGGAGAATCACTGTGAGGGAGGGAGCATCACTGTGAGGGAGGGAGCATCACTGTGAGGGAGGGAGAATCACTGTGGGGGAGGGAGAATCACTGTGGGGGAGGGAGCATCACTGTGAGGGAGGAAGCATCACTGTGAGGGAGGGAGAATCACTGTGGGGGAGGAAGAATCACTGTGAGGGAGGGAGAATCACTGTGGGGGAGGGAACATCACTGTGAGGGAGGGAGAATCACTGTGGGGGAGGAAGAATCACTGTGAGGGAGGGAGAATCACTGTGGGAGAGGGAACATCACTGTGAGGGAGGGAGAATCACTGTGGGGGAGGGAACATCACTGTGAGGGAGGGAGAATCACTGTGAGGGAGGGAACATCACTGTGAGGGAGGGAGAATCACTGTGAGGGAGGGAACATCACTGTGAGGGAGGGAGAATCACTGTGGGGGAGGGAACATCACTGTGAGGGAGGGAGAATCACTGTGAGGGAGGGAACATCACTGTGAGGGAGGGAGAATCACTGTGAGGGAGGGAGAATCACTGTGAGGGAGGGAGAATCACTGTGGGGGAGGGAGCATCACTGTGAGGGAGGGAGAATCACTGTGGGGGAGGGAGAATCACTGTGAGGGAGGGAGCATCACTGTGAGGGAGGGAGAATCACTGTGGGGGAGGAAGAATCACTGTGAGGGAGGGAGAATCACTGTGGGGGAGGGAACATCACTGTGAGGGAGGGAGAATCACTGTGGGGGAGGAAGAATCACTGTGAGGGAGGGAGAATCACTGTGGGGGAGGGAACATCACTGTGAGGGAGGGAGAATCACTGTGGGGGAGGGAACATCACTGTGAGGGAGGGAGAATCACTGTAGAGGGAGAGGAGAATCACTGTGAGGGAGGGAGAATCACTGTGGGGGAGGGAACATCACTGTGAGGGAGGGAGAATCACTGTGAGGGAGGGAGAATCACTGTGAGGGAGGGAGAATCACTGTGGGGGAGGGAACATCACTGTGAGGGAGGGAACATCACTGTGAGGGAGGGAGAATCACTGTGAGGGAGGGAACATCACTGTGAGGGAGGGAGAATCACTGTGGGGGAGGGAACATCACTGTGAGGGAGGGAGAATCACTGTGAGGGAGGGAACATCACTGTGAGGGAGGGAGAATCACTGTGAGGGAGGGAACATCACTGTGAGGGAGGGAGAATCACTGTGAGGGATGGAACATCACTGTGAGGGAGGGAGAATCACTGTGGGGGAGGGAACATCACTGTGAGGGAGGGAGAATCACTGTGGGGGAGGGAACATCACTGTGAGGGAGGGAGAATCACTGTGGGGGAGGGAACATCACTGTGAGGGAGGGAGAATCACTGTGGGGGAGGGAACATCACTGTGAGGGAGGGAGAATCACTGTGAGGGAGGGAACATCACTGTGAGGGAGGGAACATCACTGTGAGGGAGGGAGAATCACTGTGGGGGAGGGAACATCACTGTGAGGGAGGGAGAATCACTGTGGGGGAGGGAACATCACTGTGAGGGAGGGAGAATCACTGTGGGGGAGGGAACATCACTGTGAGGGAGGGAGAATCACTGTGAGGGAGGGAACATCACTGTGAGGGAGGGAGAATCACTGTGAGGGAGGGAACATCACTGTGAGGGAGGGAGAATCACTGTGAGGGAGGGAGAATCACTGTGAGGGAGGGAACATCACTGTGAGGGAGGGAGAATCACTGTGAGGGAGGGAGAATCACTGTGAGGGAGGGAGTACTCTGACCCATCACAGATGTTGTTTGGACCAGGAAATGATGCTTCTGGGAAACATTATATATTGTGTTGCAGCGTTTTGTGGTTTTAGAAACGTAACGGACTGTGATTGGATAATGGATTTATTGTAAAATCATTACTTGATTGTATGAATTGAGAAGGTTGAGAATTGCCTTTATGTTTTATTTGAACCTGTAATTTCTAAGAGATGTGATCAGGATACAGTATGTGGTATGGAACAGAATGGAAAAGAAAGCATTTAAACCCTCAGATCAATCCACTTGAATCTAACACTTAGCAAATAGTTGCAGTTAGTTTCAGAGTGGGTGTCAAGGAATAAGTTAGTCCTAAATATTTCTAAAACTAAAAGCATTGTATTTGGGACAAATCATTCACTAAACCCTAAACCTTGACTAAATCTTGTAATAAATAATGTGGTAATTGAGCAAGTTGAGGTGACTAAACTGCTTTGAGTAACTGGATTGTAAACTGTCATGGTCAAAACATATTGATACAACAGAAGCTAAAATGGGGAGAAGTCTGTCCGTGATAAAGCGCAGCTCTACCTTCTTAACAGCACTATCAACAAGGCAGGTCCTACAGGCCCTAGTTTCTACCTTCTTAACAACACTATCAACAAGGCAGGTCCTACAGGCCCTAGTTTTGTCGCACCTGGACTACTGTTCAGTCGTGTGGTCAGGTGCCACAAAAAAGGATTTAGGAAAATTGCAATTGGCTCAGAACAGGGCAGCACGGCTTGCCCTTAAAAGTACACAGAGAGCTAATATTTATAATATGCATGTCCATCTCTCATGGCTCAAAGTGGAAGAGAGATTGACTTCATCACTACTTGTTTTTGTAAGAAGTGTAGACAAGCTGAATACACAGAGGTGTTTGTTTAAACTACTATCACACAGCTAAATGGCACGCACCCTATCCCATATAATGCACCCTATCCCCTATCACGCACCCTATCCCATATCACGCACCCTATCCCATATCACGCACCCTATCCCATATCATGCACCCTATCCCCTATCACGCACCCTATCCCCTATCACGCACCCTATCCCATATCATGCACCCTATCCCATATCATGCACCCTATCCCATATCATGCACCCTATCCCCTATCATGCACTACTTTCCACCCTATCTCCTATCATGCACTTTTCAAGGCATTTCGAACACGACCTCAAACTATTTCACATACAAAAAGAATACACTTGTTGACCCAATTCGACAGTGTCGGCAGACTCCCAAAATGACAGAGTTGACTAATGTGAGAGGCTGAGCGCTGAGCTACAGACACACTGTAATGAGACAAAGATGACGTCTCCGTCTTTCATCTGAACTCACTGTCCTGTATTACCATTAGCTCACCCTCGGGTCAGAGTTTAAAAAAACACGACCTGTCTCCGCTGTGATCTGCTGCTGGTTCATTCCATGAGCTGTATTGAATCCCCGAGGTGACAAGGTAAAAATCTGTCGTTCGGCCCATGAACAAGGCAGTTATCCAACTGTTCCTAAGCCGTCACTGAAAATAAGAATTTGTTCTTAACTGACTTCATCCCTTCAGCCTAGTTAAATAAAGGTTAAATAAAGGTTAAATAAAAATAAATAAATAAAGGGTTGATAGACATTATTATTATTTTTTTACCTTTATTTAACCAGGAAAAGATCCTTGAGGTCAGAAACCTATTTTGGGATGGGGACCTGTCAAGAGGTCAGCAGGAAGTAGTCAGTGTGTACACATAACACAAGAAGACAATACAATACATTTTAAAAACAATTACAAAAGGTCAACTGCATTTTCTTTTCTATCACAGCTTTCAACTCAGACAGTGACAGCCTCTCCTCCGTTATTTTGTAGCCATTCAACTAGTGTCTCCCACTTTGAGTTTACAGGCTCACTCCTCGGACAACAGATGAGAAAGACTTGGGTTCAAATAGAATCTGTTTTCATTCAAAGACTTTATCTGTGATTTAATGAGCTTGCCTGGCGCAACGGCACTAATGGAACAGTCCCAAAAGTGCAAGAACCCAACCATCTGGCACTCCAAACTCCTACAAGTTAGAACGCTCACACTTAGAAAATATATATATATATAAAACCCACTGTGTGAGACAGAGTAGCTGTGGATATTGGAAACTGTTCCCGCCTAATTTTAAACTATCTAGAGGAGTAAAACAAGGTTGTCCACTATCGGCATATCTATTTATTATTGCCATCGAAATGTTAGCTGTTAAAATTAGATCAAACATTAATATTAATGGATTAGAAATCTGTGGCTTAAAAACTAAGGTGTCATTGTACGCTGATGATTCATGTTTTCTTTTAAAACCACAACTAGAGTCTCTCCACGGCCTCATAGAGGATCTAGATACCTTTGCTATCCTCTCTGGATTAAAACCAAATTATGATAAATGTACCATATTACGTATTGGATCACTAAAAAATACACATTTTATATTGCCATGTAGTTTACCAATTAAATGGTCTGACGGAGATGTGGACATACTCGGTATAAAAATCCCAAAAGAAAGAAATGATCTCACTCCAATAAATTTTTATAGAAAGTTAGCAAAAATAGATAAGATCTTGCTACCATGGAAAGGAAAATACCTGTCTATTTGTGGAAAAATCACCCTGATTAACTCTTTAGTCATATCACAGTTTACCTATTTGCTTATGGTTTTGCCTACACCTAGTGACCTGCTTTTTAAATTATATGAACAAAAAATATTCCATTTTATTTGGAACGGCAAGCCAGATAAAATTAAAAGGGCCTATTTATATAACGAATATGAATTCGGAGGGCAGAAATTATTAAATATTAAAGCATTAGACCTCTCACTAAAGGCATCAGTCATACAAAAGTTATACTTAAATCCAAACTGGTTCTCTAGTAAATTGGTACGAATGTCTCATCCTATGTTCAAGAAGGGCCTTTTCCCCTTTATTCAGATTACACCTGCTCACTTTCGGTTGTTTGAAAAGGAAATTATCTCCAAAATATCCTTATTTTTTAAACAAGCCTTAGAAAGTTGGTTGCAATTTCAGTTTAATCCACCTGAAAGGACGGAACAAATAGTACAACAAATATTGTGGTTAAATTCAAATATAGTAATTGATAAAAAAACTGTATTTATCGAAGAAATTTTTAAAAAAGGTATAATTTTTGTGAATGATATCATAAATAGGACTGGTGGAGTTATGTCACACATGCAGCTAACACAGACATATGGAAATGTCTGCTCTACCCAAAATTACAACCAATTAATTGCAGCATTACCACAAAAATGGAAGAGGCAAGTAGAAGGGGAAAAAAGTAAGGAACTTGTATGTCGGCCCTGTATTAAAGAACATAAATGGTTAAAGAAAAGTGTGATAAATAAAAACATATACCAATTTCATTTAAGGACCAAAAAACTGACAGCTGTGCCATATAAATTGCAAAATAGTTGGGAAGAGATTTTCGATGTACCCATTCCATGGCACATGGTTTATGAATTGATACGGAAAACAACGCCGGATTCAAAACTTCGAATTTTTCAATTTAAATTACTGTACAAAATTCTTGCAACTAATAGAATGTTATATATATGGGGTATACAATCTTCCCAGCTCTGCAGATTCTGTTGTGAGGAGGCAGAGTCATTAGATCATTTATTTTGGTATTGTCCATATGTAGCTCGTTTTTGGTCACAGGTCCAGGAATGGCTGAAGAATTGCAACATTTGCCTAGAACTAACGCTACAGATAGCAATACTGGGGGATTTGAAAAGCCATAGTCAATCAATCAATAATATAATAATTATTTTAGCAAAAATGTTTATTTTTAATTTACAATCTGTAGAAGCTATGAGAATAGGAAGGTTCAAATCTTTTGTGAAGCATCACAGCACAGTTGAAAAATATATGGCAAATAAAAATCCGAAATGGATGATGTTGGAAGATAGATGGGAGGGGTTGAGTGGAACTGAAGGGTGGGACTAATAACAGGATAAACAATGTAGGGCATGCGGGATCTGTGAAATGTGTATAGGTGCGGAGCTTTTGTGAAATAGCACAGTTACAAGTGGAAATAAAATTGGATGGACAACAGAAATAGAGGAAGGACTAAGAACAAACAAGAGAGAACTATTGTAAAGTAGACTGTGTCTGTAAAATAGGTATAAGATGTATAAATTGAAGGTAAAAGCAGAAGTGTTTATTAGTTTACTCCAATTGGGGGAGCGGTGGTAGGGTTGCTGGGAATAATAATAAAGGTATATTCTTTAAAAAAGTATGTATGTCTATATAGGTATGTGTATGTATATATGTGTATATGTATGCATGCGTGTATGGATATATATATTTTCCCCAAAAAATATGGGGGATTGGAAATGATGCAGACAATTACATTGGAAGCAACATTCTTTCCGCAATATTAAGCTGATCCACCCCTAAAGAAATAAATAAAATAAAAATTAAAATTAAAAAAACTGTTCCCGCCTAATATGAGTTTACAATGGGAGCAATTGCCCAACATGGACTGACACTAGCAAAAGCTCCATACACACACACACACACACACACACACACACACACACACACACACACACACACACACACACACACACACACACACACACACACACACACACACACACACACACACACACACACACACACACACACACACACACACACACACACACACTACTGGCTGCCGACTGACACATACATGGAAGAGGAACAAACAATTAATAAACAAACAACTAATGGCTCTGGATCTGTTTCCAATTCAGACTACACAGGCAGACGGTGCCAGCCGAGGATGTTCGTTATTTTCATCCCAGAGTTATAAATGGCAGAGTTCGCTCTGTAATTACAGCGTTGAACATTATTTAGTGTTCTACTCACTTAGCTGCCTGTGTATTTAGGCTGTTATCTACATGCCTATTTGAGAATGAAAGAGGTTAGGTTTCCATTGCTGCCAACCACAAGAAAGCAGTGAATTGCTCTCAGATGGCTCTCATTTTTCCGACACCTCAAGGCTTTTAAATTCAATACTCATTATGGTTGTTTTACAAGACACTGACCAGGAGGAGGATGTAGCGTAGCAGCCATACTGTAAACGAAGTAGTATATATACACACACACACACACACACACACAGTCACACACACACACAGTCACACACAGCAATTGAGCTGTATAAACAAGCCTGCCTTGTGAGGTTTTACCCTGGCATTACCAGCAATCCTGTAATTCTGTCTAACGGGAACTAATTAGTGTTAGAAACATAGCCTTGTTGCTGTTAAATAACCATGACGATTTAGTTGGCTACACTACATGACCAAAAGTATGTGGACACCTGCTCGTCCAACATCTGATTCCAAAATCATGGGCATTAATATAGAGTTGGTCCCCGCCTTTGCTGCTATAACAGCCTCCACTCTACTGGGAAGGCTTTCCACTAGATGTTGGAACATTGCTGCAGAGACCTGCTTCCATTCAGCCACAAGAGTATTAGTGAGGTCGGGCACTGATTTTGGGCGATTAGGCCTGGCTCACAGACGGCGTTCCAATTCAGACCAAAGGTGTTCAATGGGGTTGAGGTCAGGGCTCTGTGCAGGCCAGTCAAATTCTTCCTCACCGATCTCGACAAACCATTTCTGTATGGACCTTGCTTTGTGCACGGCGGCATTGTTATGCTGAAACAGGAAAGGACCTTCCCCAAACTGTTGCCACAAAGTTGGAAGCACAGCATTGTCTAGAACGTCATTGTATGCTGTAGCATTACGATTTCCCTTCACTGTAACTAAGGGGCCTGATCCATGAAAAACAGCCTCAGACCATTATTCCTCCTCCACCAAACTTTACAGTTGGGACTTTGCATTTGGGCAGGTAGCGTTCTCCTGGCGTCCGCCAAACCCAGATTCGTCCGTTGGACTGTCAGATGGTGAAGTGTGATTCCTCGCTCCAGAGAACGCGTTTCCAATGGCAGTGAGCTTTACACCACTCCAGCCGACGCCTGGCATTGCCCATGGGCATCTTAGGCTTCTGTGCGGCTGCTCGGCCATGGAAACCCATTTCAGGACGCTCCAGACGAACAGTTATTGTGCTGACGTTGCTTCCAGAGGCAGTTTGGGACTCGGTAGTAAGGGTTGCAACCAAGGACAGGCGATTTCTATGCGCTACGCGCTTCAGCACTCGGCGGTCCCGTTCTGTGATCTTGTATGGCCTACCACTTCGGGGCTGAGCCGTTGTTGCTCCTAAAGGTTTCCACTTCACAATAACAGCACTTACAGTTGACCAGGGCAGCACTAACAGGGCAGAAATTTGACGAACTGACTTGTTGGAAAGGTGGCATCCTATGACGGTGCCACGTTGAAAGCCACTGAGCTCTTCAGTAAGGCCATTCTACTGCCAATGTTTGTCTATGGAGATTGCATGGCTGTGTGCTCAATTTTATACACCTGTCAGCAACGGGTGTTA
The DNA here is from genome assembly GCF_045679555.1 of Salvelinus alpinus. Lineage (NCBI taxonomy): Eukaryota > Metazoa > Chordata > Actinopteri > Salmoniformes > Salmonidae > Salvelinus > Salvelinus alpinus. Next base: position 12,690,525 of record NC_092112.1, on the reverse strand, counting down.
CTGAAATAGCCAAATTCACTCATTTGAATGTGTGTCCACATACTTCTATATATATATATATCTTCAACTGATTTTATCAGACAGAAAATGTAATGTTTCTTCTACGTATAATTGAAATGGGGGGTATCGTCTGCTTAGCAATGAAAAGCAATGCTGTGCTTTCTGATAGGACAAACATAGAGAAGCCCCAGGAATCCTGATGGAGCAATGAGGACAGTAGAAGGATACAGAGGTTTCAAAACCCTTTTAGAACTTTCAGGCCCGAGGAGATCACTTTTGACTGCTAACTCAAGCGGGGGAAGATGTGTCACAAAATTCCTTGGAAAACCGGGACAAAACACTAACCTTGACCTAAACTTAAACGGAACCTGAACCAATATCAAATGTGCGGTAAGAACAAGGGGCATCAGTCCGTAATCAAATCTTAGTCAGTGTCCCGGTGCACTACAAAGGGAATAGAGTGTAATTTAGGATGCATGCTCAGAACAGAACCGCAGAATAACTGTAAAAAAAATCTAACACCTCAAAGGGTTAAGGGGGGGGGATATATATATGAGATACCAATCTGTCAGCAACACGACTGTGCGTCAGTCAGCACAGTCCCCCGAGCCCCTGACCCGGGTCACCACGCTAGATCAGGTTCCTCTTTCTCTCTCCTTCCCGCTGATACACACTCAACTATGTGCTCCGCTGGACGTTCCTATAGCTCGCAAAGACACAAAACCTGGCTGAGTTTTACATAACACCTGTGTATTAGATATTTCATCCCATGCAAACGGGGGACTTAGAAGAACTGATGAAAGGAAGACCAGTAGAGAACAGACAGGGGATGGCTTTAGACCAGACCAGTAGAGAACAGACAGGGGAGTGAGGGATGACTTTAGACCAGACCAGTAGAGAACAGACATGGGATGAGGGATGGCTTTAGACCAGACCAGTAGAGAACAGACAGGGGATGGCTTTAGACCAGACCAGTAGAGAACAGACAGGGGAGTGAGGGATGACTTTAGACCAGACCAGTAGAGAACAGACATGGGATGAGGGATGGCTTTAGACCAGACCAGTAGAGAACAGACAGGGGAGTGAGGGATGACTTTAGACCAGACCAGTAGAGAACAGACAGGGGAGTGAGGGATGACTTTAGACCAGACCAGTAGAGAACAGACAGGGGATGAGGGATGGCTGTAGACCAGACCAGTAGAGAACAGACAGGGGATGAGGGATGGCTGTAGACCAGACCAGTAGAGAACAGACAGGGGATGAGGGATGGCTTTAGACCAGACCAGTAGAGAACAGACAGGGGATGAGGGATGGCTTTAGACCAGACCAGTAGAGAACAGACAGGGAGTGAGGGATGGCTTTAGACCAGACCAGTAGAGAACAGACAGGGGGTGGGGGGGTGGCTTTAGACCAGACCAGTAGAGAACAGACAGGGGATGAGGGATGGCTTTAGACCAGACCAGTAGAGAACAGACAGGGGATGGGGGGGTGGCTTTAGACCAGACCAGTAGAGAACAGACAGGGGATGAGGGATGGCTTTAGACCAGACCAGTAGAGAACAGACAGGGGATGAGGGATGGCTTTAGACCAGACCAGTAGAGAACAGACAGGGGATGAGGGATGGCTTTAGACCAGACCAGTAGAGAACAGACAGGGAGTGAGGGATGGCTTTAGACCAGACCAGTAGAGAACAGACAGGGAGTGAGGGATGGCTTTAGACCAGACCAGTAGAGAACAGACAGGGGATGAGGGATGGCTGTAGACCAGACCAGTAGAGAACAGACAGGGGATGAGGGATGGCTTTAGACCAGACCAATAGAGAACAGACAGGGGATGAGGGATGGCTTTAGACCAGACCAGTAGAGAACAGACAGGGGATGAGGGGTGGCTTTAGACCAGACCAGTAGAGAACAGACAGGGGATGAGGGATGGCTTTAGACCAGACCAGTAGAGAACAGACAAGGGATGAGGGATGGCTTTAGACCAGACCAGTAGAGGACAGACAGGGAGTGAGGGATGGCTTTAGACCAGACCAGTAGAGAACAGACAGGGAGTGAGGGATGGCTTTAGACCAGACCAGTAGAGAACAGACAGGGGATGAGAGATGGCTTTAGACCAGACCAGTAGAGAACAGACAGGGGATGAGGGATGGCTTTAGACCAGACCAGTAGAGAACAGACAGGGGATGAGGGATGGCTGTAGACCAGACCAGTAGAGAACAGACAGGGGATGAGGGATGGCTTTAGACCAGACCAATAGAGAACAGACAGGGGATGAGGGATGGCTTTAGACCAGACCAGTAGAGAACAGACATGGGATGAGGGGTGGCTTTAGACCAGACCAGTAGAGAACAGACAGGGGATGAGGGATGGCTTTAGACCAGACCAGTAGAGAACAGACAGGGGATGAGGGATGGCTTTAGACCAGACCAATAGAGGACAGGGGATGAGGGATGACTTTAGACAAGCACCTATATAATTTCCCCCTTTTTGAATTACCCTGAGAGGCTGTTCAATCACTTAGGGTCAAGGTCAGAGTTCAAACACACTTTCTTTCTTTGAAGTGAGTAGGGAAGGAGGGATCCATTGAAAAAACATTAGATCAAATCAAATAAAAGTGTATTGGTCACCTGCACATGAAATAAGGTGTAAATGGTACAATGAGATGCTCTTCCTAACATTTATGCAAACAAAATATGCAATAAGTAAAATACAATTTTTAAAAATAATTAAAACAGGGCCCAGGAGCGGAGCTGCTTGGTGAGTGTTTATGAGGTGGATTTCCCTCACCATCTCTGCGCGCGCACACACACACACACACACACACACACACACACACACACACACACACACACACACACACACACACACACACACACACACACACACACACACACACACACACACACACACACACACACACACACACACACACACACACACACACACACACACACACACACACATAAACAAGCCCTCATTGGGATTTCCAGTCATGTCTACCACAGTGAGGGCCATGTCCTCGTCCCCTTTCTCTCCTCCCTCTCCTCCTTTCTCTCCTCAGCAGCTGTCTCTTTGTCTCCAGGCCGGCTGGGTAAAAGTTTGATCATCTTGACTAAATTAAATGTGAAAGTGAAGCCATGTCACCCGTAAAGGCCTCACAATAGGAGAAAAGGCCTGGCTTTCAGGGAGGGGGGAGAGGGGGGAGAGGGGGGAGGGAGGGAGGGAGAGGGGGGAGGGAGGGAGGGAAGGGGGGGGTGAGGGAGGAAAGGCTTTCGGGGAAGGGGGGAGAGGGAGGAGGGAGGGAAGGGGGGAGATGAGGGAGGAAAGGCCTGGCTTTCAGGGAGGGGGGGAGAGGGGGGGAGATGAGGGAGGAAAGGCTTTCAGGGAGGGGGGAGAGGGGGGAGGGAGGGAAGGGGGGAGATGAGGGAGGAAAGGCCTGGCTTTCAGGGAGGGGGGGTAGGGGGGAGGGAAGGAAGCATGATGGAAGGAGGGAGGTACGGAGGCGAGAGGGAGAGAGGGAGATCTTGGCATATTAACAGCACAGTGGTCAGGCCATAAATCTAGAATTAGATCAGCCTTCCATATCGAAGCATTGCCTAAAACATCCAGCTATATAACATATTGATTAGGTAAATATGTAAAAACACATTCCCCTTTAAAACTCCCCCCAACTACTGTTTTGCTCAAAAGTTACAGTACATTCATTCAGATATACTCTCAACCAGAACCGATGGCAAGTAGCCTACATACCAATGGACCAGGACAAAATAACCTGCCCAGCTGGACAATACATTTAGTGTTGTATTGCTGCACACTATTTTCAGGTAAACAGTCGTTTTTTTCCCCCATCAGAGACATGGTATGGAGTTAGCTCTCAGAATACCCTTTCTCGTTCCCCTCGCTCTCTCTCTCTCTCTCGCTAACCACACAGTTTTTATTGAATTAGTGAGACATAATTAACTCTATCGTTAGTCAATGTCAACAGCATGTAGAGGTCCTGTAAGCTCAGCCTGCTGAGACTTTAGGGATGTTGGGCCGGGTGGCTGTGCCTGGGGGCAAGGTGGGAAAAGGGAGTGATGTCATGTACACTGAGTGTACAAAACATTAGGAACACCTGCTTTTTCCATGACCTAGACTGACCAGGTGAATCCAGGTGAAAGTTATGATCCCTTATTGATGTTACTTATTAAATCCACTACAATCAGTGTAGATGAAGGGGAGGAGACAGGTTAAAGAAGGATTTTTAAGCATTGAGACAGTTGCAATGTAGATTTTGCATGTGCCATTCAGAGGGTGAATGGGCAAGACAAAAGATTTAAGTGCCTTTGAACGGGGTAGGGTACTTATGTGCCATGCGAACCGTTTTGAGTGTGTCAAGAACTGCAACGCTACTTGGTTTTTTTCATGCACAAAAAAGTTTCCCGTGTGTATCAAGAATGATCCACCACCCAAAGGACATCCAGCCAACTTGACACAACTGTGGGAAGCATTGGAGTCAACATGGGCCAGCATCCCTGTGGAATACTTTCAGCATCTTGTAGAGTCGATGCGCCGACGAATTGAGGCTGTTCTGAGGGCAAAGAGGGGGTGCAACTCATTATTAGGAAGGTGTTCCTAATGTTTTGTCCACTCAGTGTATGTTTACCAGACAGATTTAGCAGCCTCACAGTGTTCTATTGACTAGTCCCAGACAGAAGGAATCTCGGTAGTCCTCAGTAGTCCTTGGTACAGCCCTAATTTCAGCCGGGAAAGAAAGGCGAGAATAGAGGGATGAGGGGAGGATAGAAGGAGGCAGGGAGGATTGGACACAGAGAGAGCTGGCCCTTGCTGTAGGTAACCAGGTAGCAGGGGGAGAATGGTAGACCAAGAACAATACAGCGTGTGTGTGTTGTGGGGGGTGTAGGAGTAGAGAGAGAGTAGAGAGAGAGAGAGAGTGAGAGAGAGAGAGAGGGTGAGAGAGGGAGTAGAGAGGGCATAGAGATATATATATAGAGAGAGAGAGAGGGCATAGAGTGAGTGAGTGAGTGAGTGAGTGAGTGAGTGAGTGAGTGAGTGAGTGAGTGAGTGAGTGAGTGAGTGAGTGAGTGAGTGAGTGAGTGAGTGAGTGAGTGAGTGAGTGAGTGAGTGAGTGAGTGAGTGAGTGAGTGAGTGAGTGAGTGAGTGAGTGAGTGAGTGAGTGAGTGAGTGAGTGAGAGAGAGAGAGAGAGAGACAGACCTCACTGACCACAGGCTGTTCTGGGGCTGGCTTTAACCACTTAACGAATTACTGGAGGGGGAGCCTCCCCGAGCTCCATGGTGTTCCAAGTGGAGCTAATTGAACCCTGAACGACCACATCCCCCTGGGCCAAGGTGGGTTGACCCAATTGGTTCCCACACCTATATACAGAATTGATATACAGGCTGGTTATAGGGGAGAGCGGGGTAAGTTTTTTTATATACAGAAAAACATACACAAAATAAATAATTTGATCAAATATTTAAGAAGAGGTCATCATTTCACTGATTCTGTGAAGGAAGAAACCACATGGAAAAACTGGTAAGTAAACTGATTTTCACCAAGTCAAATGAATCCAATGTTAGAGATGTCATGATGCTTGTATCTAAACCAAAGTAGATCATTTTAAGATTGTTCTATACATCAGCTGTTTGCCTTGGGGTAAATTAAGCCAATGGCCATGGCGTAAGTTCAGCCAATGGTTGAGTCAATGGCAAGTTGAGACAATTTAAGTGTTGTCTTCACAGGCATAATGCAAGGAATTATCGTTGGGATAAGAGGTAACAACAGGGCCTGGGCCTATGTTAAAAGTGTTAAAAAAGTACAAATTGTTTGTTAGGTGTTATGCCTGTATTAAAGATGCTAAAAGTGATTAACATACAAAAAGAGATTGTGATTGTGTTTAATTGTGTTTGGGGTAATCGAGATAGACAAGATTTTTAAAAGGTAGTGGGGAAATTCCATGGTAACAGAATTACGCTGAGATTCCGAGTTTTCACTTAAAATGTAGGCCAAATCTTTTATTTATTTTTTATGGGCTGCGTCTCAATCCAGCACATCTGCCTATGTCAGCCTTCCGCATCTGCCGTGGAAAGTTTAGCTTAGTAGAACCCCCCCACCCAAAAAGGCAAACCATACAACTCTATGCACAAGGACAACTTTTAACATTTTACAAAAAAAACACATTTACTGGAACAACTGTGCAGATGCAAAGTTTGGTAACAGAAATTTGGTAAAATCTTCCTCAGTTTCTTGTGTGTTCATGTTTTCCAAAAACTCTCAGGCCCAGAAGCTAAGATATGCATATTATTAGTAGATTTGAATAGAAAACACTCTGAAGTTTCTAAAACTGTTTGAATGATGTCTGTGAGTATAACAGAACTCATATGGCAGGCAAAAACCTGAGAAAAAATCTGAGGTTTGTAGGTTTTCAAGTCTTTGCCTATCCAAGATACAGTGTAAATTTGGTCCGATTGCACTTCCTAAGGCTTCCACTAGATGTCAACAGTCTTTAGAACCTTGTTTCAGGCTTCTACTGTGAAGGGGGAGCGAATAAGAGCTGTTTGACAAAGAGGTCTGGCAGAATGCCATGAGCTCAGTCAGGCGCCGTGAGAGCGAGTTCTGTTCCTTTTCATTTCAGTAGAGCTCAGTACAGTAGAGTACAGTACAGTAGAGTACAGTACAGTAGAGCTCAGTACAGTAGAGTAGAGTAGAGTACAGTAGAGTAGAGTACAGTAGAGTAGAGTACAGTACAGTAGAGTACAGTAGAGTTCAGTAGAGTAGGGTTTCCCAAATTCTGTCCTGAACTTTCATCATCCTCCCTTCTCATGAGGGAGAGACATTTAAAATATCTTACAGATATGTGGTTTTTTGGTCACGGAATTTCAAGCCACAAGGCAATATTTCTTAAACTGACAGAAGGCAGAAAACAGCTTTTAGTCTTTTACAAGAAGAACTCTGAAACTGAACTCGTCTTGTTTTGTTTTTACAAGCAATATTTTGTTGTATTTTTGGATTGATATGAATTTGGATATCCTATTTTTTCTTACAGTAAATATGTATTGTTGAATAAAGACATCCAAACTCATATTCTCACATATTTTGTTTAGCGTAGAGAGATAGTAGGACTGAATTGAATGGGACCTCTGGTCTATTGAACGTGGTGTTTAGAAATACTGAAGTGTCTAACACAGTGATTGTTATGAGAAAATACGTGTGTGCCACCTACTGCATGTCATGTCAGAGGATCAGAGAGAGGCTCGACTTTGACTGAAAGTGGTTTAGTAGGTTTGTTTCATTACCCGCGGTTCAATGAGGTGATTACAGTCTGGTTACCAGGAAGTATCTTACTTAGCGACAGGGTCAAAGTTCGCCAATACGAATTCATGAACGGATCAACATGGTTTAACTGTGGCAGTACTACGAAATCCGATTGGGATTGGCAAAGTATGTAAACCAACGTATTGCTGATTCTAAACACAATGTCATTTGGAGAGAACAGACATTGGTTGTGTAAACGAAGACCTTGACTGAGTACCAAATGGCACCCTATTCTCTATATAGTGCACTACTTTTGACCAGAGCCCTAAGGGTAACATAGCGCACTACTTTTGACCAGAGCCCTATGGGGGCCATTTTGGGACGCATACCTTATGTCTTTGTACAACAGATGGAACATGGCTGTCTTGTGGGATTTGTACTGGTTTGGTTTTCATAACTTTGTTGGGACTGGAGTTATATTACATTGACATTTTAGTCATTTAGCAGATGCTCTAATGTCTTAGACCGCTCCCGAGTGTCGCAGCAGTCTAAGGCACTGCATCTCAGTGCGAGAGGCGTCACTACAGAACCTGGTTCGGTTCCAGGCTGTATCACAACCAGCCTGTGATTGGGAGTCCCTTAGGGCGGCGCACAATTGGCCCAGCGTCGTCCCGTTTAGGGTTTGGCCCGGGGTAGGCCGTCATTGTAAATAAGAATTTGTTCTTAACTGACTTGCCTAGTTAAATAAAGGTTCAATAAAAAAAATTCAAAAACATTAATTTTACGTGAGACAACCACATATCACAGTCGTAGTAAAAGTACATGTTTCCTCTATAGATTTCAGGACTGTTACATAAAGGGATCATCTCTGACCCTTTTGGAGCTCAACGTATGTTTCTACAGTACAAATACAAGTATATTACTAGCACAGTTCACAAGTCCTCATCTCAAGAGAACAGGTTATGAAATATCATATCATGATGCAGATTAGCATTTATATTTTGTTCAGACACTTTTTAAAATGGCGTTTATAATCCAGACTGAGAAAACAGGGTTTATAATCCAGACTGAGAAAACAGGATTTATAATCCAGACTGAGAAAATAGGATTTATAATCCAGACTGAGAAAACAGGATTTATAATCCAGACTGAGAAAACAGGGTTTATAATCCAGACTGAGAAAACAGGGTTTATAATCCAGACTGAGAAAATAGGATTTATAATCCAGACTGAGAAAAGAGGGTTTATAATCCAGACTGAGAAAAGAGGGTTTATAATCCAGACTGAGAAAACAGGATTTATAATCCAGACTGAGAAAACAGGGTTTATAATCCAGACTGAGAAAACAGGGTTTATAATCCAGACTGTGAAAACAGGATTTATAATCCAGACTGAGAAAATAGGGTTTATAATCCAAACTGAGAAAACAGGGTTTATAATCCAGACTGAGAAAACAGGATTTATAATCCAGACTGAGAAAACAGGGTTTATAATCCAGACTGAGTAAACAGGATTTATAATCCAGACTGAGAAAACAGGGTTTATAATCCAGACTGAGAAAACAGGGTTTATAATCCAGACTGAGAAAACAGGATTTATAATCCAGACTGAGAAAACAGGGTTTATAATCCAGACTGAGAAAACAGGATTTATAATCCAGACTGAGAAAACAGGGTTTATAATCCAGACTGAGTAAACAGGATTTATAATCCAGACTGAGAAAACAGGGTTTATAATCCAGACTGAGAAAACAGGGTTTATAATCCAGACTGAGAAAACAGGATTTATAATCCAGACTGAGAAAACAGGGTTTATAATCCAGACTGAGAAAACAGGATTTATAATCCAGACTGAGAAAACAGGGTTTATAATCCAGACTGAGAAAACAGGGTTTATAATCCAGACTGAGAAAACAGGATTTATAATCCAGACTGAGAAAACAGGGTTTATAATCCAGACTGAGAAAACAGGATTTATAATCCAGACTGAGAAAACAGGATTTATAATCCAGACTGAGAAAACAGGATTTATAATCCAGACTGAGAAAACAGGGTTTATAATCCAGACTGAGAAAACAGGATTTATAATCCAGACTGAGAAAACAGGGTTTATAATCCAGACTGAGAAAACAGGATTTATAATCCAGACTGAGAAAACAGGATTTATAATCCAGACTGAGAAAACAGTGTTTATAATCCAGACTGAGACAGACAGACAGTACGTCACTGTCAAAGCCAACCCCATAATTGCTGTCTGCACTTATGTGCAGTATGCATTCACACCGCCAAACAGAGAAAGACTTCTATCTTCATCCTTCAAAGCATATCAAGCCGGTTTCAACAATTCAAAGCTGACCTCATGTTTACTATCTGTCTGATAGATAGCATTTCCCAACAGAAAGAGGACTGATTTGTCATGGGCCCACAGATGGAAACACCAATCCATCCACATTCCTATCCACATTCCCAACACATGAAAAGTCAGAGCAAAGTGGCAGCATATGGAGAGATCAGCCTTTGTCACCCTAAAGACATTCCTCATGTCACCTCCTGGCAACAGGCCTCTTAGGGGGAGCACATTGATTGTGTCACACAGCTTAGCTTGCAGTGGGGCGGGGTTCACTGGGCCTCAAGGGACCTGTCTGTATGTGTGTGTGTGGGGGGGGGGGGGGGTTGTTCTCAGAGCACCCCTGGGAAGCAAGGCTCAGTAGGGGGAACCACCACTAACTTACTGCCATGTATGTAAACCAAGCCTCAATGTATTTTAACCCGAGCCTCAATGTATTTAAACCAAGCCTCAATGTGTGTAAACCAAGCCTCAATGTGTGTAAACCAAGCCTCAATGTGTGTAAACCAAGCCTCAATGTGTGTAAACCAAGCCTCAATGTGTGTAAACCAAGCCTCAATGTGTGTAAACCAAGCCTCCAGGTATGTAAACCAAGCCTCAATGTGTGTAAACCAAGCCTCAATGTGTGTAAACCAAGCCTCAATGTGTGTAAACCAAGCCTCAATGTGTGTAAACCAAGCCTCAATGTGTGTAAACCAAGCCTCAATGTGTGTAAACCAAGCCTCAATGTGTGTAAACCAAGCCTCAATGTGTGTAAACCAAGCCTCAATGTGTGTAAACCAAGCCTCCAGGTATGTAAACCAAGCCTCAATGTGTGTAAACCAAGCCTCAATGTGTGTAAACGAAGCCTCAATGTGTGTAAACCAAGCCTCAATGTGTGTAAACCAAGCCTCAATGTGTGTAAACCAAGCCTCAATGTGTGTAAACCAAGCCTCAATGTATGTAAACCAAGCCTCAATGTGTGTAAACCAAGCCTCAATGTATGTAAACCAAGCCTCAATGTATGTAAACCAAGCCTCAATGTATGTAAACCAAGCCTCAATGTATGTAAACCAAGCCTCAATGTATTTAAAACAAGCCTCAATGTGTGTAAACCAAGCCTCAATGTATTTAAACCAAGCCTCAATGTGTGTAAACCAAGCCTCAATGTATGTAAACCAAGCCTCAATGTATGTAAACCAATCCTCAATGTATTTAAACCAATCCTCAATGTATGTAAACCAAGCCTCAATGTATTTAAACCAAGCCTCAATGTATTTAAACCAAGCCTCAATGTATGTAAACCAATCCTCAATGTATGTAAACCAATCCTCAATGTATTTAAACCAATCCTCAATGTATTTAAACCAAGCCTCAATGTATTTAAAGCTATCCTAAAGAGTTCTATAATGCACCAGAAAAAGTATAGACAGCTAATGAATGTGATTCATGAACCAATCCTTCATCCAATTTAAGAGAATTATCATGGTTGAAAAACTATGAAATATATGGATAGGGAAAGGGGGGATACCTAGTCAGTTTTACAACTGAATGCATTCAACTGAAATGTGTCTTCCGCATTTAACCCAACCCCTCTGAATCAGAGAGGTGCTGGGGGCTGCCATCATCGACATCCACATCTTTGGCGCCTGGGGAACAGTGGGTTAACGGCCTTGCTCAGGGGCAGAACGACAGATTTTTACCTTGTCAGCTCGGGGATTCGAGTATAGGGAGACTAAAACACTTCCTTCTCCCACAATATTGAATGAACAAAACGTTTTTCAAAGCAATTTTTGAAGTGGTTTTGGCAGATGTGCATGATGTTCATTCATCTGCCTTGAAGACTCTACTATATTTTCCGTCTTGCCCCATGGACTTCAAGGTATACTTTGTCTTTGTAAAAAAAAAAAAAGTGACATTTGTCAAAGTCCACTTCCATTTGCCGTCTCCTTCCCTGACCTGTGACAGCTGGTCCTATAAGGGTCCAGTCGGCATGTTTTCTAAAACAGCCCATAAGGAAAACCTGGTCTCAGAGCATTTCGTATTATTCTTTACATAAATCCCTACACTCCACTAAATGTTAAAGGGTTAGGGTTATGGTTAGGGGAAGGGTTAGCTAACATGCTAAGTAGTTGCAAAGTAGCTAAAAACTAGTAAGTAGTTGAACATTTGCTAATTAGCTAAAATGTAACAGTTGTCCATGGTGAGATTCGAACACGCAACCTCCGTCCATCCCGACCAACCTCCGTCCATCCCGACCATCCATCCCGACCATCCTCCGTCCATCCCGACCAACCTCCGTCCATCCCGACCATCCTCCGTCCATCCCGACCATCCTCCGTCCATCCCGACCAACCTCCATCCATCCCGACCAACCTCCGTCCATCCCGACCAACCTCCGTCCATCCCGACCAACCTCCGTCCATCCCGACCAACCTCCGTCCATCCCGACCAACATCCGTCCATCCCGACCATCCTCCGTCCATCCCGTCCATCCTCCGTCCATCCCGATCAACCTCCGTCCATCCCGACCATCCTCCGTCCATCCCGACCATCCTCCGTCCATCCCGACCAACCTCCGTCCATCCCGACCAACCTCCGTCCATCCCGACCAACCTCCGTCCATCCCGACCAACCTCCGTCCATCCCGACCATCCTCCGTCCATCCCGACCATCCTCCGTCCATCCCGATCAACCTCCGTCCATCCCGACCATCCTCCGTCCATCCCGACCATCCTCCGTCCATCCCGACCAACCTCCGTCCATCCCGACCAACCTCCGTCCATCCCGACCATCCTCCGTCCATCCCGTCCATCCTCCGTCCATCCCGATCAACCTCCGTCCATCCCGACCATCCTCCGTCCATCCCGACCATCCTCCGTCCATCCCGACCATCCTCCGTCCATCCCGACCAACCTCCATCCATCCCGACCAACCTCCATCCATCCCGACCAACCTCCATCCATCCCGACCATCCTCCATCCATCCCGACCAACCTCCATCCATCCCGACCAACCTCCCATTCATTTTTGCTTTAAGTAACCTTCTGTCTTATGTAACCATGCCAAATGTAACATATGATACTAATTTGAGTATCTTGGATTTGAATTTACTATGTCAAGTCTAGTCTATGAGACCAGGCTGGGCAGGAACCTAGGATTTACAGGATATGTAGCGACCCTAAAAACATCGCTGTAACACAAAATAACAAAACATCAGCCGAACGCATCAACTCATTTATGTTTTTCTGTCATTTTTATGCCATTTGTATATTTCCTCAGTAAATGCACATTTCAAATTTAACTGGGATTTTTCACTTAGTGATTAGCAGGGCCTGTTGAGAAGGCCTGTAGCTAAAATGATTACACAACCTCCTTCTCTGAAGCCTGGACACCAACATATCCAGGCCAAACCCAATGAGATACTCTGGTTTAGCCGGGTTTCATGTTCTCCATGCAGATTTTTATTCTGGTTGGTTGGACCTTGCGGTTCAGATAAACAGTTCCATACGTCAGTCTGAAGGACATATTTATGAGACCACAGTTAGAGGTTTGGGAGCGTTGTATGAATAACTAAATCGCCAGGCTGCCACGGGTTTTAACACACACATTTTTCTATTTAGTATTGAGTGTGTTTCAGCAAACACCTATCCCTCTCCCTTTCCCTCTCCCTCTCCCCTCCCCCTCCATCCATCCACCCCTCCCTCTCCCCTCCCCCTCCATCCACCCCTCCTTCTACCCCTCCCCCTTCCCCTCCTTCTCCCTCCCCCCTCCTCTCTGTCTCTGCTGTGCCTACCATAGGTAATAGCTCAAATGCTTGTATTCAATATAGTATTCAATCTGGGTTGCCAGGTTCTGGTGGAAAACAATAGGAAGAAGACCGTCCTCATCAGTAGATGTGGTCCTCATGGTCCCTATTCCCTATAGTGCATTACTTACTTATGGGTGGTGCCCTATTTGGGACGCAGCCTCTCCTCTTTAATGTGGTTTCTATCTGTCTAGTCAAACCACCAGCCTCCTGCTGATTTACACCGTTGTAATAACCGCCGTTCCCGCAACACAGACCTAGACACACACACACACACACACACACACACACACACACACACACACACACACACACACACACACACACACACACACACACACACACACACACACACACACACACACACACAGCTAGACAGCTAGACAGCTAATTAGAGGAGGTTTTGAACCAACAAACTCACAATCTATATCAATGATGAAGAGAAGATGATGTCTCCCATCTTGTGGTTCCCAAACTATTTTTTTTTCAGTGTGTGTGCGTGTTGGGGGGGGGGGGGGGGTAAGAGGGGGGGTAGAGGGAAAGAGGCAGGGAGATGCATAGCTACTGCAGAGAGGATACTCCCACGTTAATTTATGCCCACCCCAAAAAGTTCTATATCTTCAGGCCAAATGATCACAGAGACACTCAGGCCCTGGGCCCAGATTCATGTCTTCAATAAAGGCTCTGCCTGGGTCCAATCATGGATGTACTGTAGACTCAGAGAGTTATGGGGGGAGAGTAATGCAGAGCGGATTCTCCCACGCTGACATACGGTATGCTCCTCAACGTGACCTGGAGAGACAGTCAAGCCCTCGGTCTAATGGTGGATATACTGAACTGTACAACTAAGGTCTGTATGAGAGAGAGAGAGAGCGAGAGAGAGAGAGGGGGGAGAGAGAGAGGGAGGAGAGAGGGGAGAGAGAGAGAGGGGGGAGGGAGAGAGAGAGAGAGGGAGGAGAGAGGGGAGAGAGAGAGAGGGGGGAGCGAGAGAGAGAGAGGGAGGAGAGAGGGGAGAGAGAGAGAGGGGGGAGCGAGAGAGAGAGAGGGAGGAGAGAGGGGAAAGAGAGAGAGGGGGGAGCGAGAGAGAGAGAGGGAGGAGAGAGGGGAGAGGTAGAGAGGGTAGAGAGAGACGGGGGAGAGAGAGAGGCCTGGCTCTCATGAGAAGACAATGTTCACAGTGCCCGCAAAATGAGGTGGAAACTGAGCTGCACTTCCTAACCTCCTGCCAAATGTATGACCATATTATAGACACATATTTCCCTCAGATTACACAGAGCCATAAAGAATTTGAAAACAAATCCAATTTTGATAAACCTTATCTATTGGGTGAAATATCACAGTGTGGCATCACAGCAGCAAGATGTGTGACCTGTTGCCACAAGAGAAGGGCAACCAGTGAAGAACAAACACCATTGTAAATACAATCCATATTGATGTCTATTTATTTTTCCTTTTGTACCTACAACCATTTGTACATCGTTACACCACTGTTACATACCCATAATATGACATTTGAAATGTCTCTATTCCTTTGGAACTTCTGTGAGTGTAATGTTTACTGATCAGTTTTTATTGTTTATTTCATTTTGTTTTTTATCTATTTCACTTGCTTTGGCAATGTAAACATATTTTTTTCCCATGCCAATAAAGCCCTTAAATTTGAGAGAGAGAGATTTCTCATTTACAGGATCTTTGGTGTTCTCCCTCGATTCAGCTCTCCCACATAAACATATCCAAATGAAGCCAAATCAAGTTAAAATGATATAAATCCATGAATCTTATAATGATGTATCAAGCGCTTATGTTTAACAGTAGACAGTAGTAGAGTACATGACTAGAAATACCTCTGTATGCCTAGAGAAAACCTCCACAGGCCACAGCACAGAGACGGTAGACTGATGAAACCACACTGAATGCTGTGTTCATAATGGGGAGTGTGTATGCCAACCAGGATTTCCAGTTCCCACAGCCCATGGGGCTTGGGGCTACTGGGCAGCTAATGGGAACTAGTTGGCACCTAATGGGAAAACCCCCTCAAAACATATTGGGCTTTATTACGAACATAGTAAATGTTTATGTAGGGGGCCTGAAAAGTAAGCCTGTGGACTAATTTGGGCTCTCCCAATCACCACCGAGTACCACTCCCCCCCTCTGGGTAGTTGGTGTATTCCTGCAGTGTTATTGGCAATGGGAAGCCATTACCACATATCAATGGTTCTGGAGGGGTATCATAAATGCTAAAAACCACACTAATTACAGAGCTTCTGTCTTAATGTTTTAAATGTACAGTGACTCTTCCATAGTAACTGACCAACGGGTTGATCAAAACAGATCAGGTTAGCGTAGCCACATTCTAAAACTATACATCGGGGTGCCTGTAAGTCTCTTTAACGTTAAAGTGCATATTTATCCATAGTACAGACCTACCATTACCAAAAACCAGAGTTTAAAATGCAGCTCAACAAACTTGGAGACTTCCTTTTGAGTAATTACAGAGCAATAAATGTATGTTTCACTATAAAAATACACTGAATTACATAGAGTGGTGAGTTTTTCCTAGCCACTGTGTTCCTGTATCTGTATTGCTCGCTCTTTGGGGTTTTAGGCTGGATATCTGTAAAACACTTTGTGACAATTGCTGATGTAAAAATGGCTTCATAAAATACATTTGATTGATTGAGTATGCAAGTAAAAAGTCATTCAATGAATTTCATTAGTTCTGCAATATGGTAACTTTCTCTGTGGTCAATAATTTACCATTATCCTCAGACCTCAGATTATGGAAGCCACAGAATGAGAATTATGGAACCCCATGTCTGAGGTTCTATGGAATGGAACAGCCTGGTTCTCTGTCTGGATGACTGCATACATCCCTTGGATCCCACTCTCTAATGTCCACCGCCTCTATTCTGTTACAGTATAAAGAGGTATTTTAACCAGAACAAATGTCCCTATATGCTCCTGGCAGTGGCTGTTACATTTACATTTTACATTTTTATCATTTAGCAGACGCTCTTATCCAGAGCGTACTTTTAAAATCGTACTTTTACAGGTTTCCCAGTCTTTATGGCACCATTAACTTTAAGACATGTTTGGCCTCGTCTTTCTCCCCTGATCCTGAAAATTCTGTAATTATAAGTAGATTACAGTGGAGGCTCCTCAGAGGAAGAAGGGGAGGACCATCCTCCTCAGTGAATTTTATTTTAAAAAATTAGATAACATTATACTAGATTCACGTCACCAAATAATTGATTAAAACACTGTTTGCAATGAATGTCTACAGTAGCCTCAAAGCACTCTTTAGGGTAGCACCATGGTGTAGCCGGAGCACAGCTAGCTGCCGTCCTCCTCTGGGTAAATTGACTTCAATACAAACCCTAGGAGGCTCTTGGTTCTCACACCCTTCCATAGACTTACACAGTAATTATGACAACTTCCGGAGGACGTCCTCCAACCTATCAGAGCTCTTGCAGCATGAACTGACATGTTGTCCACCCAATCAAAGCTTCAGAGAATGAATCTAGTACTGAAAGCATAAGCTACAGCTAGCTAGCACTGCAGTGCAGAAAATGTGGTGAGTAGTTGACTCAAAGAGAGAGAAAGACAACAGTTTGGAACAAATACATTTCTTCAAAAATGACAGAGAAAGAGAGAGAGAGAGAGAGCTATTACGTTGTATTTTTTCACTTATATATTCACTTACTTATATAGCGTACGCAGATAGCTAGTTTAGTCTACTCAAACACCCGGCTCAAACAGAGAGAAATGCCATGTTAACTAGTTGGCTATAGCTATCCAACACTGGAACTTTTCCAAGTCAAGGTAAGCTTTTGATTTTATTAATTTATTGCCACGGGGCCCGCTAATGTAACTGCTAAACTGCTTGCTGACTGTACACTATACTGCATTACTGTAGCAGGTTTACTAAGGCGTTAGTTCTAGTAGCTATGTTGACTATGATGTTAGTTAATATGGTGACAACAATGTAGGCTGTGTGTAGCGGTTAGCGGTTATGATATGAAGGTTTGGCTTGCAAAGTTTTTTTGCCTGGCCACAGACAGCTGTTGTGTTGTGCACTGAAGACAAAAGTGAAGGGAAAAGGTGAGAGGAGGAGAGTGTGTAGATGTGAGAAGGAATTAACAAGCAAAGTGATCATGCTGTTTGTATGTGGCTGCTATGAAAGTGAACTGTGTGTATTCTGTCCGAGTCTGTAATAACAACATGTTTTAAGCAGACCGCCATAGTGCCTGTGCCAAAGAACACTAAGGTAACCTGTCTAAACGACTACCGACCCGTAGCACTCACGTCTGTAGCCATGAAGTGCTTTGAAAGGCTGGTCATGGCTCACATCAAGACCATCATCCCAGAAACCCTAGACCCACTACAATTTGCATACCGCCCCAACAGATCCACAGATGATGCAATCTCTATTGCACTCCACTGCCCTTGCCCACCTGGACAAAAGGAACACTTATGTGAGAATGCTATTCATTACTACAGCTCAGCGTTCAACACCATAGTGCCCTCAAAGCTTATCAATAAGCTAAGGACCCTGGAACTAAACACCTCACTCTGGATCCTGGACTTCCTGACAGGCCGCCACCAGGTGGTAAGGGTAGGTAACAACACATTCTCCACGCTGCTCCTCAACACAGGGGCACCTCAGGGGTGCGTGCTCAGCCCCCTCCTGTACTCCCTGTTCACTCATGACTGCACGACCAGCCACGACTCCAACACCATCATTAAATTTGCCAATGACACAACAGTGGTAGGTCTGATCACCGACAACAACGAGACAGCCTATAGGGAGGAGGTCAGAGACCTGGCCATGTGGTGCCAGGACAACAACATCTCCCTCAACTTGATCAAGACAAAGTAAATGATTGTGGACTACAGGAAAAAGAGGACCGAGCACGCCCCCATTATCATCGAGGGGGCTGTAGTGGAGCAGGTTAAGAGCTTCAAGTTCCTTGGCGTCCACATTACCAACAAACTAACAGGGTCCAAGCACACCAAGACAGTCGTGAAGCGGGCACGACAAAACCTATTCCCCCTCAGGAGACTGAAAAGATTTGGCATGGGTCCTCAGATCCTCAAATCCTCATCTCAGATCCTCATCTGAGGCATGGGTCCTCAGATGCTCTGCACCATCGAGAGTATCCTGACTGGTCCCATCACTGCCTACTATGGCAACTGCTCAGCCTCTGACCGCAAGGCACTACAGAGTGTAGTGCGAACGGCCCAGTACATCACTGGGTCCAAGCTTCCTGCCATCCAGGACCTCTATACCAGGCGGTGTCAGAGGAAGGCCCTAAAAATTGTCAAAGACTCCAGCTACCCTAGTCATAGACTGTTCTCTCTGCTACCACACGGCAAGCGGTACCAGAGCGCCAAGTCTAGGTCCAAGTGGCTTCTAAACAGCTTCTACCCCCAAGCCATAAAACTCCTGAACATCTAGTCAAATTGCTCCCCAGACTATTTGCATTGACCCCCCCCCCCCCCCCCCCTCCACACCACTGCCACTCTCTGTTGTCATCTATGCATAGTCACAACTCTACCTACATGTACATGCTACCTCAACTAGCCGGTGCCCCCGAACATTGACTCTGTACCGGCACCCCCCTGTATATATTGTTATTTTTTACCGCTGCTTTTTAATTACTTGTTACTTTTATCTCTTATTCGTATTTTTTAAACTGCATTGTTGGTTAGGGGTTCGTAAGTAAGCATTTCACTGTAAGGTCTAAACCTGTTGTATTCGGCGCATGTCACTATTACAATTTGATTTGATTTGATTCATTATGTTGAAAAATGTTTCTCCAACGGAAGCAAATAGAATGTGTGTGTGTGTGTGTGTGTGTGTGTGTTTCAGGGTATCTCTGTATCCTTTTGAAATGAGATCACATAAACACATTTTGTTTTTAAGAAAACAAATCCAGATTATGTTCAACCTGTTTTGCTCTAGAAATTGAATAGTTTGGCTGCACGGTAAAGGTTGGATATGTCTCTGGTACCACAGAGGGCACAGAGACAGGGTGTTTAATATGATGCAGATATATCTCTGGTGTATATCTAAAGAGGATGGGAAAAACCCGGATTGGTTTATCTAGGAATGTCAGCTATTTCCAGGGTCTGGGTCCCTCAGGGGCAGGAAGGAAGACGTACTGATAGAGACATCGACCCTCTGCAGCTTCCAGTTGGAATATGAGTGGAGATTATCTCCTTTTGCAATATGTTGTTGTCGTCTCCCGTATAGTGTAAACAGTGCTATGACAAAATGTCTAAATGACCATCAAGATTGTGGCGGCAGGCATATTTACTGACATTAGGAAGTTAGACAGTGTATTCCCTCTGGCATACAGTGCATTCGGAAAGTATTCAGACCCCTTGACTTT
The DNA here is from genome assembly GCF_045679555.1 of Salvelinus alpinus. Lineage (NCBI taxonomy): Eukaryota > Metazoa > Chordata > Actinopteri > Salmoniformes > Salmonidae > Salvelinus > Salvelinus alpinus. The sequence goes on along the minus strand of NC_092112.1, from coordinate 12,670,741 downwards.
TTCCACATTTTGTTACGTTATAGCCTTATTCTAAAATGTATGAAATTGATTTGTTTTTCTCATCAATCTACACACAATATCCCATAATGACATCACAATACCCCATAATGACATCACAATACCCCATAATGACATCACAATACCCCATAATGACAAATCAAAAGCAGGTTTTTAGAAATCTGAAATATCACATTTACATAAGTATTCAGACCCTTTTTCAGTACTTTGTTGAAGCACCTTTGGCAGTGATTACAGCCTCGAGTCTTCTTGGGTATGACGCAACAAGCTTGGCACACCTGAATTTGGGGAGTTTCTCCCATTCTTCTCTGCAGATCCTCTGAAGCTCTGTCAGGTTGGATAGAGAGCATTGCTGCACAGCTATTTTCAGGTCTCTCCAGAGATGTTCGATGTCCTGTTGTCCTGTCGTTGTCCTGTTGGGAGGTGAGCCTTCGCCCCAGTCTGAGGTCCTGAGTGCTCTGGAGCAGGTTTTCATCAAGGATCTCTCTGTACTTTGCTCCCTTCATCTTTGCCTCGATCCTGACCAGTCTTCCAGTCCCTGCTGCTGAAAAACATCACCACAGCATGATACTCTCACCACCATGCTTTACAGTAGGGATGGTGCCAGGTTTCCTCCAGACGTGACGCTTGGCATTCAGGCCAAAGACTTCAATCTGGGTGAGTCTTTAGGTGCTTTTTGGCAAACTCCAAGCGGGCTGTAATGTCACTTTTACTGAGGAGTGGCTTCGGTCTGGCCACTCTACCATAAAGGCCTGATTAGAGCTCTGTCAGAGTGACCATCGGGTTCTTGGTCACCTCCCTGACCAAGGCCCTTCTCCCCCGATTGCTCAGTTTGACCGAGTGGCCAGCTCTAGGAAGAGTCTTGGTGGTTCCAAACTTCTTCCATTTAAGAATGATGTAGGCCACTGTATTCTTGGGGACCTTCAGTGCTGCAGAAATTTGTTGGTGGTACCCTTCCCCAGATCTGTGCCTAGACACAATCCTGTCTTGGAGCTCTACAGACAATTCCTTCGACCTCATGGCTCGGTTTTTGCACTGTCAACTGTGGGACCTTATATAGACAGGTGTGTGCCTTTCCAAATCATGTCCAATCAATTGAATTGACCATTTATGTATGATGTAAATAAGGTATTCTTTATAAATTAGCAAAGAAAAAATGTTTTTTGTCATTATGGGTAAAACAACAGACAGACAATTTGTTTCTGTGTCGGAAGATGGGATGATTTTCATACCAGTCTCACTGTAAACCACGAGCTGCTGGTGGTGGTGGGAACATAACAAAACAGCTAGGGAAAAGTGGCTCAAGGCAAAGTGATATATTGTTGGAATTAAAGTGTGTTTTAGTAAAAGGTTTTCATAAACATGTTTCTAGACTTTCTACGGATCTCAGGCCACCATACAGATTGATTGATTGATTGATTGATTGATTGATTGGTTGGTTGGTTGGTTGGATGCATGGTGAACTATAACCTGCGGGTCACAAAACGTGCAACATTAAAATACCATATATTTAACTAGAGAAGCATCTAACGATCCCATTTATTTCCTTCCATAAATGGCCTGTCATGTCACTGGGATAGGAAATAACACGGTGTTTACTATGTCATAGATCATTTAAAAAACACAAGACGTATATCTTACTGTAGAGCAACGATTCATACATATCGCTGAAACCACCACAGGACATGTCTACAATTTGTATGCATCGATTCTGCAAACGTGATATCAGGCACACCAGCCACAGTGTTATATTTGAATCTCCTGGAAGCATGTCATTTATCATCTGCTATAATGTCAGTCAGTCTTGACATTCTTTTAGAAAACCATAAAAACAGTCATGATGTCACGACTTCTACCGAAGTCGATGCCTCTCCTTGTTCGGGCGGTGCTCGGCGGTCGACGTCGCCGGTCTTCTAGCCATCATTGATCCATTTTTCATTTTCCATTGGTCTTGTCTTCCTACACACCTGGTTTCAATCCCATTAATTACCTGTTGTGTATTTAACCCTCGTGTTGTTTGTATTGGTGTTGTTTGTATTGGTGTTGTTTGTATTGGTGTTGTTTTGTATTGGTGTTGTTTTGTATTGGTGTTGTTTTGTATTGGTGTTGTTTTGTATTGGTGTTGTTTTGTATTGGTGTTGTTTTGTATTGGTGTTGTTTGTATTGGTGCGCGACGGGTCCTCGTACCCACTTTGTTTTATTGTATTCATGGTTTTGGAGTTATGTTTGTTTTTAAGTTATTAAACAACTCCATTCCACTAAGTTTGATTCTCCTGCACCTAACTTCCCTGCCACTTATACACAGGATTGGTGTTTGATCCACTTTCTCAGTATTCACATGTTTTTCTAATTCTGTTGAATATCAATACAAAATGGTGATATTAGGTAGTTGTAACTGTAATGTAAGTGATATGTTCTATGTTGTTAGGAGTCTTCAGAGTGCACTTCTTTTAAGTAAACAACTTGGTTCACCTCCAACACATCTGCTGTTGTGTACAGAAACCATTCTACTACCTGGGAAGAGCTGGCAGCACGTTTAGCTGAACTAATGTTAGACAGGTAGGTGAGAGGTACTGAGACAGACCTGGTTCCTATTATCATCATCAACTAGCCCCTCCAGATGGGTCTGTCCTCATGTGCTCCTGAGCTCAGAGAGGCTTTTCACCTCAGGAGAGGGAGGGAGGGAGAGAGAGAAAGAGAGAGAGTTACAGTACTTCTTTACCTACGAGGTCATAACGGTGTCCACCTACGAATACAGGTGCGTCTAGCCATAATATCTGACGACAACACAGTTGACTCCAGATGATTCTACAGATCTGTCCTTTCACCTCTCAGAGACAAATCCCTTCTTCAACTCGGCCTTATCTTCAAATACGGAAAATGTACAAACAGGAAATAAACGATTTCAACAGAATTAATTAAATGATATTTGGAGGGTTTGTTAAGATTCTTACTGCTGCAAGCTTTATTATTTCTGATTAAATCAATTTATCAATCCTTGTGAGATCAGCTAATATGCATAGCCTTGTCTGAGCGTCAGAGATTTGGGTGGCCTGGGTTCCAACAACATTGTGCTTGTGGTTTGGTGAATTACGCTCACATGTGGATGATCAGCCTTCCCTGACTGACTGTCTCAGTCGGTCACACAATGTTGCAGTGTTTTCGCCAAAAGCAACAAAAATAAAAAAAACAAGCACCCTCTTATTTCACCCTTCAACAGAGTAGACATCATTGACTCCAGATATAGAGACACTTCACCTCCTGTTAGCATGCTGCAAAGACCTCCAAATAATAACACAATAGATCAATAGATGAGAAAGCCATCAATTCATGTTGATTTCATTATTCCCCTTGGGGTGTAGAGACACACACTGAGGTCAGCCTGCAGAAGACAGCCGCGATGACACACTAGCTATTCCCAGACTTGTCTTCTGGCTACTGGCAAAGATATCATAACTCTTCCATCCAACAATCTCTTAAACAATGATTGATTTCGATGGTTTCGGAGAACAAACGCATAAAAAAGCAACTCAGCCGTAGAAAAAAATGATTCTGATTGACAACCATCCTCGATCAAGCCAGAAAACACTGAAGTGATTAATCAGACCAAGATCAACAATATCACGCAATGACGACATCAAGCTTGTGTAACGATGTGCGCTGAGAGTCGGGTAAAGCAAGTTCAGGGAGTCCGTTTTTAATAAATAAACGGAACATAATACAAAACAAGAAACACGAACAACACACAGACATGAAACAGAAACAATGACACCTGGGGAAGGAACCAAGGTAATCAAGGAGGTGATGGAGTCCAGGTGAGTGTCATAATGCGCTGACGCGAGTAACGATGGTGACAGGTGCGCGCCATAACGAGCAGCCTGGTGACCTAGAGGCCGGAGAGGACAGCACACGTGACAGCTTGTGAATACAAACTTGTTGGATGCATTTGTTGATTGTTTAGGTTGTGTTTTCAGATTATTTTGTTAGCAATAGAAATTAATGGTAAATAACGTATTGTGTCATTTTGGAGTCATTTTTATTCTAAATAAGAATATATGTTTCTAAACACTTCTACATTAGTGGATGCTACCATGGTTACGCATAGTCCTGAATTAATCCTGAATAATGATGAGTGACAGAGTTACAGATGCACAACTATCATACCAACAAGACATGCTAACTACTCACCGTTATAATAACAGAGGATTGAAACAAAAGCGTATGTCGCGCGTCACTACTTCACAGGAGAGCCATTTGAATGTAAACGTTTTTAAATGAGTTCTGATTGGTCTGCCATGTAGCATGCTTCTGTCTATAACATGAGCTGCTCGGTATGTGTAGATCATCCTTGCTACCTCAGCTTTTATGAAAGATATAAAGTTAACCATGGAGATCTGCAGAAGTGTTGCTTTCCACTCTCTGGAGGACCGAGTTTTGAAATCAGGGGAATAAGAGTATGATAGCTAAGGAGATGGAAGAAATTCTGGCATTTTGATTGCAAATATGCAGAGGGAGTCAAAAAGAGAACACACAGAAGGCTATTGTATAAAACACATGTCTCCGGATTACATCTTCTAACTAAGGGCAACCATGGCATCTGTGACAGAGAGGGAGGAGTGTCCATCCATTTATACCGGTAAGAGAGTCTAGGTAACTACATTTTCAGATATTACACGTTTCTAATTTTGTCAGAAAGTTGTTTTCATTTAAAGTTAAAGCGTACTGTTAGCTATCTAGCTAACGTTAGCTGGCTGGCTCGCTAGCTAGCCTTACGTGTATGATCTGTGCATTAATATTATTCGTATCTCAGAGCCATTTGCATTGCTAGTTATAGCCTAATGTTAGCTAGCTAGCTAACATTGAACATGGTTGATTAGCTACCAGAAGATTCATACATGGTAGTAACGTTATGAGTTTGGATTATGGTTCATTGTTTAGCTAGCTAGCTACATGTCATAAACAAAATACTTCACTACACAAGTAACCATTTCAATAGAATGTTCATGATGTCACTGCGACAACTTTCGATAGACGTAGCTGGTAAATTCGCTCTGACTATCCACTCCGATTTCAGAGCACTCTCGTCTGAGTGTGCTAGAGCGCAAAATAGCTGACAAACCCTCAACACCCATTGAATATGGTTGGTATCAGTAAACTTTGGCAAAAAAGCCTAATTAAGTTATTGCCAGCAGCACAGTTACAGTCACCAACGCTCTTAATAACATAAAAACATCCTAACCAGCTCTGCTAGGGAGAGTAAAATGATCAGAGTGAAGTGTTCTCTCATTTGTGTCTGGAAGTAGCTAGCAAGCTAGCCAACATTAGCCAGTTAGCTTGGGTGCTTGACTGCTGTTGTGAGATCAGAACACTCGGATCAACCCTACTCCTCGGCGAGAGCGTCCAGTGTGAGGTCAGAACGCTCGGATCAAACCTACTCCTCGGCCAGAGCGTCCAGTGTGAGGTCAGAATACTAATCAACCCTACTCCTCGGCCAGAGCGTCCAGTGTGAGGTCAGAATACTGATCAACCCTACTCCTCGGCCAGAGCGTCCAGTGTGAGGTCAGAACACTGATCAACCCTACTCCTCGGCGAGAGCGTCCAGTGTGAGGTCAGAACACTGATCAACCCTACTCCTCGGCCAGAGCGTCCAGTGTGAGGTCAGAACACTGATCAACCCTACTCCTCGGCCAGAGCGTCCAGTGTGAGGTCAGAACGCTCGGATCAAACCTACTCCTCGGCCAGAGCGTCCAGTCTGAGGTCAGAACACTACTATCAACCCTACTCCTCGGCCAGAGCGTCCAGTGTGAGGTCAGAATACTGATCAACCCTACTCCTCGGCCAGAGCGTCCAGTGTGCGCTCTGAACGTGCCAAGAGCGAAACGTTCTGAGTTTACAAACGGACAATCTGACAACGCTCTGAGTTTACAAACGCCCAGAGAGCATCCTGACACTTGAATTTGTGAACACACCCGTAGTATAAACTAGCCTTTAATCTTTGGTTGTTTAATACATGGCCTCACATGTGAATCCTTAAAGAGATGGGCAGGGCTCAGGCTTAAGAGGGTGTGAACATTGCTGAATAGGTGTAGACAGTAGGTTTACCAAAACATTCAAGGTCCATTCTCTCAAAAGTGAGGTTTCAAGTTTATCAACTTTCAAAGCAGAATGACTTTCCCATTGTTCCTCAACTGTAGTGTATGATATACAATTTTCTATTTCATGTTTTGCTATCGAGCCGGTCGGTCACATTTGTGCATCTGTATCTTTCTCCCTCATCATTATTCACGATTCATTCAAGACTATTGGTAATCATGGTTGCATCCACATTAATGTAAAGTGACTCCAAAATGACACGATACATTATTTACCAATCATTTCTATTGGGCACAAAATAATCTGAAACACAACCAAAACAAACAGCAAATGTGTTTGCTGAGTCACATGCTTGATGCAATCACTTCGTATTAGGAATATGGTCAAGGCCATCAGACCTATCTTCTATCTCAAGGCCATCAGACTGTTAAACAGCCACCACTAACATTTAGCGGCCGCTGCCAACATACTGACTCAACTCCAGCCACTTTAATAATGGGAATTGATGGAAATTATGTAAAAATTTATCACTAGCCACTTTAAACAATGCCACTTAATATAATGTTTACATACCCTACATTACCCATCTCATATGTATATACTGTACTCTATCATCTACTGCATCTTGCCATCTTTATGTAATACATGTACCACTAGCCACTTTAAACTATGCCACTTTATGTTTACATACCCTACAGTACTCATCTCATATGTATATACCGTACTCTATACCATCTACTGCATCTTGCCATGCCGTTCTGTACCACCACTCATTCATATATCTTTATGTACATATTCTTTATCCCTTTACACTTGTGTGTGTGTATAAGGTAGTAGTTGTGGAATTGTTAGGTTAGATTACTTGTTGGTTATTACTGCATTGTCGGAACTAGAAGCACAAGCATTTCGCTACACTCGCATTAACATCTGCTAACCATGTGTATGTGACTAATAAAATTTGATTTGATTTGATTTGATTTGGTATCAAATACTAAACTTTTGACTTCTTTAATATCCCTAAAATGGGGTGACTATGTGCAAAAAGTGCTGTAATTTCTAAACGGTTCACCCGATATGAACGAAAATACCCTGAAATTAAAGCTGATAGTGTGCACTTTAATCTCACATTCATTGTATAATTTCAAAGTGCTGAAGTACAGAGACAAAACAACAAAAAATGTACCACTGTTCCAATACATTTTGGAGTTCACTGTAGTAGTGCACTATTTTCAACCAGAGTCCTATGGGTCCTAGTTATAAGTAGTACACTATATAGGGAATAGGGTGCCATTTGGGATATAATGGGGAGAATCTGTTTTCAGAGTGTCCTTTCTTGGATCTCAATAGATAACAAGTGTCTCTGCCAGGGACGTATCGTATCACAGCTGTAGAACCGTTTCTATTCTCTTTCATGTTGGTCCAAAGCATATAGGACATGCTCACAACAATCCCATCGGTTTACTAGCTAACCCTTCACACACACACACACACACACACACACACACACACACACACACACACACACACACACACACACACACACACACACACACACACACACACACACACACACACACACACACACACACACACACACACACACACACACACACACACACACACACACACACACACACACACACACACCAGCTTTCAGAGAGAGACATAAACACACCTGGGTGTGTATGTGTGTGTGTCACGGCAGACAGAAGACAAGGTTGTGATTTCACTCCCACAGAAGCTGTTAAAGGGATAAAAATGTGTATGTTGATACTGAGCCAGGTATGTCTGAAAGTGAGGTAGTCAGTAAGAGAGAGATAGAGATGTGACAGACAGAGAGAGAGAGCGACAGAGAGAGAGAGACAGAGAGAACGACAGAGAGAGATATGCGTCAACAGCAACCTTGGGAAAATCCTCTGCATTATCATTAACAGCAGACTCAGTGAAAACAATGTACTGAGCAAATGTCAAATTGGCTTTAGGTGCCTTTTGGCAAACTCCAAGCGGGCTGTCAAGTGCCTTTTACTGAGGAGTGGCATCCGTCTGGCCACTCTACAATGAAGGCCTGATTGGTGGAATGCTGCAGAGATGGCGGTCCTTCTGGAAGGTTCTCTCATCTCCACAGAGGAACTCTAGAGCTCTGTCAGAATGATCATCGGGTTCTTGGTTACCTCCTTGACCAAGGGCTTTTCCCCTGATTGCTCAGTTTGGCCGGGCGCCCAGCTCTAGGAAGAATCTTGGTGGTTCCAAACTTCTTCTGTGTTCTTGGCGACCTTCAATACTGCAGAAATATTTTGGTACCCTTCCCCAGATCTGTGCCTCGACACAATCCTGTCTCTGAGCTCCACTGACAATTCCTTCGACCTCATTGCTCGGTTTTTGCTCTGACATGCACTGTCAACTGAGACCTCATATAGACGTGTGTATGCCTTTCCAAATCATGTTCAATCAATTGAATTTACCACAGGTGGACTCTAATCAATTTGTAGAAACATCTCAAGGATGATCAGTGGAAACACGATGCACCTGAGCTCAGTTTCCAGTCTCATAGCAAATGGTGTGAATATTCTGTTTTATATATTTATTAAATGTACAAACATTTCTAAAAACCTGTTTTCACTTTGTCATTATGGGGTATTGTGATGTCATTATGGGGTATTGTGATGTCATTATGGGGTATTGTGATGTCATTATGGGGTATTGTGTGTAGATTGCTGAGAATTCTTTTTATTTAATACATTTTAGAATAAAATAAGGTAAGGTAACAAAATGTGGGAATAGTCAAGGGGTCTGAATACTATCAGAAGGCACTGTATGTATCAGCCTACTGTTTATACAAATAGGCCCTATTATATATTAAAAACAAATCCGCTAGCCTATACTTGTAACTTTGTAGGATGCATGTGCTGCACCAGAATCACGTTCTCTTCTGCTTCATCATGTTTTGGAACGATGTAAGTCATTCCTGTCCATATCATACAATATAATACAATACAGTACAGTAATACAGTTCACACTAAAAATGATTAGCCTACTGGATAATTTACAGTATTTACCCAAGAGAGCATATACAGTTGAAGTTTACATACACTTTAGCCAAATACATTTAAACTCAGTTTTTCACGATTCCTGACATTTAATCCTAGTAAAAATGCCCTGACTTAGGTCTTTATTTTATTTTATAAATGTGAAATGTCAGAATAATAGTAGAGAGAATGATTTATTTCAGATTTTGTTTCTTTCATCACATTCCCAATGTGTCAGAAGTTTACATACACTCAATTAGTATTTGATAGCATTGCCTTTAAATTGTTTAACTTGGGTCAAACGTTCCAGGAAGCCTTCCACAAGCTTCCCACAATAAGTTGGGTGAATTTTGGCCCATTCCTCCTGACAGAGCTGGTGTAACTGAGTCAGGTTTGTAGGCCTCCTTGCTCGCGCACGCTTTTTCAGTTCTGCCCACAAATGTTCTATTGGATTGAGAGCAGGGCTTTGTAATGGCCACTCCAATACCTTGACTTTGTTGTCCTTAAGCCATTTTGCCACAACTTTTGGAAGTATGCTTGGGGTCATTGTCCATTTGGAAGACCCATTTGCGACCAAGCTTCAACTTCCTGACTGATGTCTTGAGATGTTGCTTCAATATATCCACATAATTTTCCTGCCTCATGATGCCATCTATTTTGTGAAGTGCACCAGTCCCTCCTGCAGCAAAGCACCCCCACAACATGATGCTGCCACCCCCGTGCTTCACGGTTGGGATGGTGTTCTTCAGCTTGCAAGCGTCCCCCTTTTTCCTCCAAACATAACGATGGTCATTATGGCCAAACAGTTCTATTTTTGTTTCATCAGACCAGAGGACATTTCTCCAAAAAGTACGATCTTTGTCCCCATGTTCAGATGCAAACCGTAGTCTGGCTTTTTATTGGCGGTTTTGGAGCAGTGGCTTCTTCCTTGCTGAGCGGCCTTTCAGGTTATGCCGATATAGGACTCGTTTTACTGTGGATATAGATACTTTTGTACCTGTTTCCTCCAGCATCTTCACAAGGTCCTTTGCTGTTGTTCTGGGATTGATTTGCACTTTTCGCACCAAAGTATGTTCAACTCTAGGAGACAGAACACGCCTCCTTCCTGAGCGGTATAACGGCTGCGTGGTCCCATGTTGTTTATACTTGCGTACTAATATTTGTACAGATGAACGTGGTACCTTCAGGTGTTTGGAAATTTCTCCCAATGATGAACCAGACTTGTGGAGGTCTACAATTTTTTTCTGAGGTCTTGGCTGATTTCTTTTGATTTTCCCATGATGTCAAGCAAAGAGGCACTGAGTTTGAAGGTAGGCCTTGAAATATATCCACAAGTACACCTGCAATTGACTCAATTAGCCTATCAGAAGCTTCTAAAGCCATGACATAATTTTATGGAATTTTCCAAGCTGTTTAAAGGCACATTCAACTTAGTGTATGTAAACATCTGACCCACTGGAATTGTGATACAGTGAATTATAAGTGAAATAATCTGTCTGTAAACAATTGTTGGAAAACTTACTTGTGTCATGCACGAAGTAGATGTGCTAACCGACTTGCCAAAACTATAGTTTGTTAACAAGAAATTTGTGGAGTGGTTGAAAAATGAGATGTAATGACTCCAACCTAAGTGTATGCAAACTTCCGACATCAATTGTAGCTAGCTACATCAATGGGATTTTATTTTTTCTGTTGTTCGTAATATGCAGTAGCCTACATCATATATGTATTGGATAACGGCTCAATCATTTGGGCTTTGGGGGCTTAGGCTTATTAAATATATGGCTCATTTGACACTTACAGTTTTGGCGGGAAATATCTGGTTACCCATGAGAAAAGGGATTTATTCTCGGGATGGAACATTTGTAAAATACCAGGAAAATATTGAACCCTAGTCAGGGCATTGACTCTACAAGGTGTCAAAAGCATTCCACAGGGATGCTGGCCCATGTTGACTCCAATGCTTCCCACAGTTGTGTCAGTTGGCCGGTAGTGAATCTCTACTCCAAATAGCTCGTTCAATCTTATCCCACAGATGCTCAATCATATTGAGATCTGGTGAATGGGCAGGCCACTGCAATAAGCTTAATTCACTGTCATGTCCGTGGAACTATTCCTGGACAATCCTAGTCTTGTGGATTTAAAAAAAATTGAACCTTTATTTAACTAGGCAAGTCAGTTAATAACAAATTCTTATTTACAATGACGGCCTACTTTACAATGACGGCCTACTTTACAATGACGGCCTACTTTACAATGACGGCCTACTTTACAATGACGGCCTACTTTACAATGACGGCCTACTTTACAATGACAGCCTACTTTACAATGACGGCCTACTTTACAATGACGGCCTACTTTACAATGATGGCCTACTTTACAATGATGGCCTACTTTACAATGATGGGCTACTTTACAATGACAGCCTACTTTACAATGACAGCCTACATGGATAGTTTAGAAATATTCTGTCACTAGTCAGTCCTCTGGGTACTGCAACAGAGAAACATCTGGGCCCCTAAGAGGGGGAAAGGCTGACTAGTCCTTTGCCATTGTCCTTTGTTTCCGGACCATTTGCCATGCAGCACCAGGTTACAGAGAACACATCAATTAGGGTGGAGCCTACACCATTACCATAGTGTATAACTTATATTGCCATGTCTAAATGAAATCACAGACTGTCTGTCCTGTGATGCGGAGGCAGATGACACTAGTCATTACAAAGGGTGGAGGTCGAGACAACCACTTATTAGGTCACAGTTCCTTCCAAAAACCTCCCTGACAACCAATGTCTTCATCCTAAATGGATTCCTATTCCCAATGTAGTGCACTGCTTTGCCCGTAGGGCACACACAGATAGAGACACAACCACATACTCACAGAGACATCCCTGATGTGTTCCTGTATACATTTAACCTTTATTTAACTAGGCAAGTCAGTTAAGAACAAATTCGTATTTACAAGGACGGCCTGCACCAGCCAAACCCAGACGACGCTGGGCCAATTGTGCGCCACCCAATCACGGCCGGTTGTGATACAGCCTGGATTCGAATCAGGGTGTCTGTAGTTCCTAAACGATATCATAACCGCCATCGATAAAAGACAATACTGTGCAGCCGTCTTCATCGACCTGGCCAAGGCTTTCGACTCTGTCAATCACCACATTCTTATCGGCAGACTCAACAGCCTTGGTTTCTCAAATGACTGCCTCGCCTGGTTCACCAACTACTTCTCAGATAGAGTTCAGTGTGTCAAATCGGAGGGCCTGTTGTCCGGACCTCTGGCAGTCTCTATGGGGGTGCCACAGGGTTCAATTCTCGGGTCGACTCATTTCTCTGTATACATCAATGATGTCGCTCTTGCTACGGGTGATTCCCTGATCCACCTCTACGCAGACAACACCATTCTGTATACTTCTGGCCCTTCTTTGGACACTGTGGTAACTAACCTCCAGACGAGCTTCAATGCCATACAACACTCCTTCCGTGGCCTCCAACTGCTCTTAAATGCAAGTTAAACTAAATGCATGCTCGTCAACCGATCGCTGCCCGCACCGGCCTGCTGTCCAGCATCACTACTCTGGACGGCTCTGACTTAGAATATGTGGACAACTACAAATACCTAGGTATCTGGTTAGACTGCAAACTCTCCTTCCAGACTCGCGTTAAGCATCTCCAATCCAAAACTAAATCTAGAATTGGCTTCCTATTTCGCAACAAAGCATCTTTCACTCATGCTGCCAAACATACCCTCGTAAAACTGTCTATCCTACCGATCCTTGACTTCAGCGAAGTCATTTGCAAAATAGCCTCCAACACTCTACTCAGCAAATTGGATGTAGTCTATCACAGTGCCATCCATTTTGTCACCAAAGCCCAATATGCTACCCACCACTGCGACCTGTATGCTCTCGTTGACTGGCCCTCTTTTCAGATTTGTCACCAAACTCACTGGCTCCAGGTCATCTATAAGTCTTTGCTAGGTAAAGCCCCGCCTTATCTCAGCTCACTGGTCACCATAGCAACACCCACCCATAGCACGTGCTCCAGCAGGTATATTTCACAGGTCATCCCCAAAGCCAACTCCTGCTTTGACCGCCTTTCCTTCCAGTTCTCTGCTGCCAAAGACTGGAACAAATTGCAAAAATCACTGAAGCTGGAGTCATATCTCCCTCACTAACTTTATGCATCAGCTGTCAGAGCTGCTTACCGATCATTGCACCTGTACATATGCCATCTGTAAATAGCCCACCCAACTACCTCATCCCCATATTGTTATTTATTTATTTTTGCTCCTTTGCACCCCAGTATCTATACTTGCACATTCATCTTCTGCACATCTACCACTCCAGTGTTAATGCTAAATTGTCATTATTTCACCACTATGGCCTAATTATTGCCTTACCTCCCTAATCTTACTACATTTGCACACACTGTATATAGATTTTTCTATTGTGTTATTGGCTGTACATTTGTTTATCCCATGTGTAACTCTGTGTTGTTTGTGTCGCACTGCTTTGCTTTGTCTTGGCCAGGTCGCAGTTGTAAATAAGAACTTGTTCTCAACTAGCCTACCTAGTTAAATAAAAGTGAAATAAAAACATTTAAAATAAATAAAAACCACCTCTAGCACTGAGATGCAGTGCCTTAGACCACTGCACCACTCGGGTGCCTGAGTGAGGGCTGCCAAACACTTAGTGAGCGCTGCCAGAATTCACAACAAAAACATACGGGGGAGAGTTATCAGATTAGAAACAATTATAGCAACGCCTCTTTAAAATTAGAGGTGAGAGGAAAATATCCTATACATTCACAGACTTAACATCTATTTCCTCCTCTATTGTTGCAATACCATAATATGTAGCAATGTGGTTTCAGATGGCTTAGACTCAGGGGTTTGGCTCCTGTGTGTCCCAGATACAGTAATAAATAACAGGTGTTGAAGTCCCAAATAGCATCTGGAATCACTTTGCCACTCGTAGAGCACACATCTGTTGAGGATAGGGCTGTACATTTTTAATATTGGTAGCACTGGTAGTTAGGTACCTTTTCATTGAAATTACAAAAATACTTGTCATTGAAATTACAAAGTAATTTGTGCAATATTAGGTTTTTATATTGTAAAAGCACTATTTTCCTTTTTATATGAATTACATAGAAAAGTGTACACTGTCTCTTTAAGAATGTTAAGTGTATGAGTGAAGACATACAAGAGATCAGATCTGTCATTCATTCATTGACCAGTGATCTCCTGAAGAAGCTGTCCCTTTTCCTTTAATTCCCTACATGTTTCAATGTGGGCATTTCCATTGAAAAAGACCCACGGGCAACACCATGTAAAGTTCATAGGAGCATATCAAATTGGGTGTTCAATGAAAGCTAAGAGTCTATATTTGGGGGGGGGGGGGTGAAGGCATAGATAACATTTGTCAACCATTTTTTATCTTTATCTTTGATTTCTGGATAAACAGGTGGGAAATGGGGTTTAGAAAACATCAACCAGAAAAGGTCTTAAGAGGTATTATAAATATATTTAAACACAATCATGTTGAAGTATACAGCCCTGCCAACTAATATCTTATGCTGTACCTTTAAGAAACAGTATGTTCTAATTTCTCTCCCTCATGAAGTTTAAGTAACAATTAATGGTAAACCGACCAATTATTTATGGCGATATTACTGATATACATTTTGTTTAGGAATTATTAAGTGACTAAAACTTGTAATTCTGTTACAAATTGGTAATAGAATGACCAAAACAATCAGTAACGGAATTACTAGAACTGAATTGGCTACAATGGGAAATCATAGTAGTTACAAACCACAGTTGGATCACCTGCTACTGTTCTCTCTTCCACTGGCATACTGGTATGTTCAGCTCATAACTGTTTGTCTTTCTGTTGAATAGGTCAAACCAAGAGTGTTAAAACAGTCTGAGTCTGGACAACCCCTCCCTCTCCCTCTCCCTCTCTCACAATCTCCAGTTACTGAGACCTACCCATGAGCCCCCACTCATTCAATTTACTGTAACCGGCATCCTCACCCATTGAGCACCAACCAACATCAAACGTCCATGAACGTTGATATTAACGTCCACAGACGGACCGGACCGGACCAAAACTGAACCTATCAAAGACGTACACTGAGTATACCAAACATTAGGAACACCTTCCTAATAATGAGTACAGCACAGTACAGTGAGGGGACCCATGATGTAATTCCGTTACCGTAATTCCGTTACCGTAATTCCGTTACCGGGTGTAAATCCACTTCACTTATGTAACGGCTTTCTTCCAGGGGTGAAGGAGAGGACCAAAGTGCAGCGCGGTTAGTGTTCAACATGTTTAATTTGACGACGAGTGAACACTACAAACAAAACAACAAACCGTGAAAACCGATACAGACCTATCTGGTGCAGAACACAAACACAGAGACAGGTAACAACCACCCACAACGAACACAGTGAAACAACCTACCTAAATATGACTCTTAATTAGAGGAACGCAAAACACCTGCCTCTAATTAAGAGCCATACCAGGCAACCCTAAACCAACATAGAAACACACAACATAGAATGCCCACCCAAAACTCACGCCCTGACCATCACACACATACAAAACAACAGAAAACAGGTCAGGAACGTGACAACTTACTGTAGTTCAAAAACCAAAAATACATTTTTTCTAACTCAAGGTGTGATGTCATAGCTGACACCTCATTCTTTCTGCAGACAAGTTTGAATCTTATTTCGGAGCAGATATTTAATAGTTTTTGGAATTGCCCATATACTGGTAAAGTGACCAGGATGTTAGCTAACTACCTAGCTAACATGATTGAACCAGGTATAAACAAATGGTTAAAGCTGGAATCTGTCGCCGTGAAACTGTTGCGTCGGTTCGCAATATTACAACAACAAAGATGTTACTTCAGACAACCAATACTGTTTGTTTTTTTGTTTTTTTTACCTCGTTACACATCATTGCACTCACGATAGACAAGCAGAGTATTAATGTAAAATGCTGCCGGCCAATGCAGATAAGAAGAGGGAAAAAGTTAATGCCGGTAATATGGGTCACAACTTTTGAACGGTTTGGGCTAGAGACAACCCATTTTCTCTGTACAGTGCAACCGCTTCTTCATCCAGGGCACTCGGAAACAGCAGTAGAGCGAAGTCTAATTATTCTCTGGGTAGTTTTTTTCTAGGCGCACTGGTGCCCCCCCCCCACAATTTAAAGCCCTGGTTGAGAGAGACTACATTTTCTAGAATGGCCATATTATTGCTATAATTACTGTAGACATAGGCCTTCTGCTGATTAAACAAGATGGCCGACACATTGATGGCCAAAAGAGTCACTGTAACTAGGTTCCCATCCAACCATTTTATGTGAGTAAAGTACATGTCGGATAAAAAATGTCATGACAGGCCTGATGGAAACAGTGATTTGTCTGTAAACTTTTCAAATGTCGCCAAAACTAAATAAGCTAGACACGGTTGAAGTTTTTTAGGCTGGAGATTTAATATGTTATGACAAACTTCACAGGGTGGTGAAATTGCACAGTGATGTGTTTGATGCTCCTTTCCAATAAATATTGAGGGTCTTATTCTGGTGACATGATGATCGATCCTTGGCTGCCGTAGCAATCTCATCATGTAGGCTAGCATACCCACACTCTTATCTGCAAGCTGTTGGCTAGAGGTTTTGTGACAAAAGTTGAAAATGTGATGGTAACACATTGAACTTTAGATTTTTATTAGGTACATGAAAAATTTAAGCGAAAAAGTACTTTTTATGTGCACTAAGTCGTCACACACTGCTTTTTATCCGAAACAAGTCAGTTTGGTGGAAACACACCACTGGTGAGAAAATTTGCAGATTTTAGAATATTCACATTAAATTGGATGGAAACCTAGCTACTGTGGAGCCATGTGGTGAAAAGCAGGGAGAGGAGAGGAGAGGAGAGGAGAGGAGAGGAGAGGAGAGGAGAGGAGAGGAGAGGAGAGGAGAGGAGAGGAGAGGAGAGGAGCAGATTAGACCTAGGCCTTCTACTGATTAAACACGATGGCTGACACTGATGACCAAAACAGTCTCTGCATAGAGCCATGGAGCGGGGGTGAATAACAGGGCTATATCTCAGCAGGTTGTATCAGCCTCAACTTTATCAGTCACTATGGCTGCGTCCCACATCCCAAATGGCACCCTATTCCCTATATAGTGCATTACTTTAGACCAGAGCCCTATTCCCTATATAGTGCACTACTTTAGACCAGAGCCCTATTCCCTATATAGTGCACTACTTTAGACCAGAGCCCTATTCCCTATATAGTGCACTACTTTAGACCAGAGCCCTATTCCCTATATAGTGCACTACTTTAGACCAGAGCCCTATTCCCTATGTAGTGCTCTACTTTTTGACCAGGGCCCACAAGTCTTTCAGTTCAGAAGGTTAAGAAGTGAATGCTGAGCAGAACAAGAACCAGAGAGCAGCAGAGTCTTTTCTGCCTTTCTGTCTGCCGAGCCACAACTGGACGGACTGCAACCATTAGATGATATATGGGGCTATGAGGTTGAGGTTAGTGCTGGAATGTGGACCTGACCGATATGTAGGAAGTCAACCGTTCAACTGCAAGCCGACGCCACACATCATTTAAACGTCAGTGTCGCCATGCAGGAGTTAGCCTCCGTACCAAATGGCACTCTACTCCCTACATAGTGCAATACTACCCTATGGCTCCTGGTCAAAAATAGTACCATTTGGGACTTAGACATGTACATACTGTATGTAGCTAGTGAACTAAAACTTTTCATTTTTAAATCACAGAAATGTGCCTTTGTAATATGGTGTTTTCTAACAGGGTTACACTTCAAAACAGTTCCCGTGCTATTTTCTGTGTATAGCTGTTCTTTGAGGTGTATATTTTATACATGAATTCCATGCAACAGGTTTAACCACCCCATACTATTCTCTGCACATAGCTTTGCTTTGAATTCTTATAGTTACAACCAACCAACCATACCACAACCATACCACAACCATACCACAACCACAAGCAGAAACAAGGTCAATATCAACTTGGCTTCTTCAGATGTCAACAGTTGTTTTCTGTTTAGTTGATGTATTCATGTGATTATGTATTCTTATTGTGTGAGAAGCTCAAAACGGGGACAATTGAGTTCTGTGTTGGACTCGTCGTTGTTTTGAATATAGATATAACGGTTCACTTCTATATATCGAATTGAATATAGCTTTATTGATATTGTTTTAAAATCCAATCAGAGGCTGAATGAGAACAGTATGGAGAGTACACCAAGGCCCCTGGCTTGTACCGGCCTGTCATGAAATGAAAGATGTGTTACACAGTAACACACAGTGACAATCTTTATGATCTGGTGCAGGTCTAAATCACAATATCTGAACAACAGCTGTGATCAAAGTAGAGGAGAGGTTGTTTCTGTTCTGGGTTTCAGATTTGGATCCCACACTGTCTCCTCTCTCATCGACACTCAACTGGGTTTGACAACACATAAAAGCGAGCGAGTTCTGGGAGACGATTCATCCAAACACTAAAACTTTGTGTCTCCCGTCAACAGAAAACTTTGTGTCTCCCGTCAACAGAAAACTTTGTGTCTCCGTCAACAGAAAACTTTGTGTCTCCCGTCAACAGAAAACTTTGTGTCTCCGTCAACAGAAAACTTTGTGTCTCCCGTCAACAGAAAACTTTGTGTCTCCCGTCAACAGAAAACTTTGTGTCTCCCGTCAACAGAAAACTTTGTGTCTCCCGTCAACAGAAAACTTTGTCTCCCGTCAACAGAAAACTTTGTGTCTCCCGTCAACAGAAAAGCTCCACATCCTCAAACTTTTTAAATACCAGTAGGAGTGTTCAGAGTTTAATATTATGAAATGGAAAATGACAGCACATGATGTGCTTGCCAGGACAGGACAGGATCCAGGTCTTGTGACAATCCGGTTAGTCGTAAAAAGTCAATCGAACTCACTGATTTAATTGCTATTTTTACTACCCCAGAGGTGTTGATGGATGGAGACTTTGATCATGCACGGGGAGCGCAGGATGCTGACTGTTTAAAGGAGTTTTATACTAATCTAAATTTGTCCCAGCTGATTACAAAGCCTAAAATCGACTTTGATTGACCTCATATTTACAAATACTCCAGAGAAATATGCTGGGAGTGGGGTATTTGCTTTGGATTTTAGTGACCGCTGTCCCATTGTATGTGTCAGGGATATACGGATGCCTCGATCCAAACCTTGTTTTATTAACAAGAGGAATTTTAAACATTTCATTGAACTGGTCTTTATTTTGGTGACTTTGATTGTATTGCATCTGAACCACTTCTCAAATGTTTTCAATTGTTTTGTAGATAAACATGCTCCTTTTAAAAAACGGAGGATTAAAAATAGGTCTTGCCCTCGGTTCAGTCCAGAGTTATCTGAAGTCCTACACAACAGAGAATCTAGCCAAAGCTAGATTCACAGACTCTGTTCCAGACTGGTAGTCTTCCAGGCGATTGAGTTTTGAGTTTGAGTTTATTTTTACAGGGACAGTGCACATTTGTCACGTTCCTGACCTGTTTTCTGTTGTTTTTGTATGTGTTAGTCGGTCAGGGCGTGAGTGTGGGTGGGCAGTCTATGTTTTCTGTTTCTATGTTGGTTAATGGGTACCTGATATGGTTCTCAATTAGAGGCAGGTGGTTTTCATATCCTCTGATTGAGAATCATATTAAGGTAGGTGGTTTCACATTGTTTGTTGTGGGTGGTTGTCTTCCGTGTCTGTGTCGTTATTGCACCATACGGGACTGTATCGTTCGTTCGTTCGTTCGTTCGTTCGTTCGTTCGTTCGTTCGTTCGTTCATTTATTTGTAGTCTGTACTTGTTTGTGCGTTCTTCGTTGTATGTAAGTTCGTAAGTCAAGGTCTGTCTACTTCGTTTGTTGTTTTGTAGTGGGTTAAAGTGTTTCCGTGTTTTTTTCATCTTTTCTTTAAATAAATATAATGTCAAATTACCACGCTGCGTTTTGGTCATCCGATCCTTCTCGCCTCTCCTCGTCTGATGAGGAGGACGAAGTAGAAGAGCGTTACAACATTAATCAACGTTTCAGTAAAAGTGCCGGTTTTAGCCAGCCGGCTAATTTTCAACCGCAGTCCCTGGGCAGGTTAATAAAAACAATTACAATACAGACAATCATTGAGCAGTGAGCACACGCAGAGCAACATAGGACAAGC
The DNA here is from genome assembly GCF_045679555.1 of Salvelinus alpinus. Taxonomy (NCBI): domain Eukaryota; kingdom Metazoa; phylum Chordata; class Actinopteri; order Salmoniformes; family Salmonidae; genus Salvelinus; species Salvelinus alpinus. Next base: position 12,650,365 of record NC_092112.1, on the reverse strand, counting down.
AAGACGTAGCATACAGACAGAGCAACATAAGACAAAAAGCAACAAGACAAAATCCATAACAGCAACAAAGTGTTTCCACACCTCACAAGCTACAGACGGCAATACACAGCTAGGGATTATGTTCACAAATCTGATTGACCTTTAGCCATGTCTTCATGTTTTTTGTGAAAGTGTGATAGGTGGTGCAGTTATGTGTGTCTGATGGCAGTGTATTCCAGACATGGGAAGCTCTCACACTGAAAGCAGATTGACTAAAGGTGCTTTTCCTTAAGGGAACTATACAGTCACCTCTCATGGCAGACCTTGTGGATCTGCTGCCATATGTTTGGGTTTTCTGTTTAACAAAAATACTGAGTGAAGGGGGAGCCAGGCCATTTAGGATCTTTAATACAAGACATGCGTCGGTGTATTGCACAAGATTTTCCCAACTCAGGAGCTCATGCTTTCTGAGGATGTAACAGTGATGATGGCTATTGGGCTTCTTATCAAGCACTTTGAGAGCCTGTTTGTAGACAGAAATCTGTGTGTAAAACTAGTAAAAAAAAAGCTAAATCTGATTATTATGTTAATACACTATCTGAATGTACAGTGAAAGCTAAATGTTGGAAAGCTGTTACATCACTGAAGGGTTGTGTCTCCTCTTCTCTCCCCCAAGAAATTAATTTAGATTCTGGCCCTATTACTGACCAAATTAATATCATTAATGCATTTAATCACCATTTTATCTCTGCGGGCTTTATGTTTGAATATATTTCAAAGGCAGCTCTTGAAAAGAGTATTTATGACTTCAAGCCTATCAACTCCAGATATTAGGCTGGTGTAACCGATGTGAAATGGTAACGATGCTTCGAGGGTGGCTGTTTTCGATGTGTTCCTGGTTCGAGCCCAGGTAGAGGCGAGGAGAGGGACGGAAGCTATACTGTTACACTGGCAATACTATAGTGCCTATAAGAACATCCCATAGTCAAAGGTATTTGAAATACAAATGGTATACAGAGAAATAGTCCTATAATTCCTATAATAATTTCAACCTAAAACTTCTTACCTGGGAATATTGAAGATTCATGTTAAAAGGAACTACCAGCTTTCATATGTTCTGAGCAATGAACTTAAACTTTTTTTACATGGCACATATTGCACTTTTACTTTGTTTTTGAATTATTTAAACCAAACATGTTTCATTATTTATTTGAGGCTAAATTGATTTGATTTATGTATTATATTAAGTAAAAATAAAAGTGTTAATTCAGTGTTGTTGTAATTGTCATTATTACAAATAAATAAATAAATAATTTTTAAAAATCGACCGATTAATCGGTATCGGCTTTTTTTGGTCCTCCAATAATCGGTATCGGTATCGGCATTGAAAAATCATAATCGGTCGACCTCTACCTCATAGTAGTCAGTATAACATGCGGGATGGACCTCTCTGTCTGTAAGAAGAGAGCTGCATTCTCTTTTACTTACTTACAAAGCAATCTTACAGAAACTCCCTCCATAAGTAACATCCTTAAATAATAGAAGAATCAGAAGTTACCAAACCCAATTCTCAGGAATGGATAACATTAGAGATCCCTTCAGTCTCCACAGATTTGGGAAAATATGCGTTTTGTTTTTTACCCCCTAATTCGTGGAATAGTCTGCAGAGCTCACTGTTTCATAAATGTATATGTGTATGTGTAACAGTATAGATTCCGTCCCTCTCCTCGCCCGTACCTGGGATCGAACCAGGGACCCTCTGCACACATTGACAACAGCCACCCTCGAAGCACCGTTACCCATCACTCCACAAAAGCCACGGCAACTACTTCAAGGTCTCAGAGCGAGTAACGCCACCGATTGAAACGTTATTAGCGCGTACCCCGCTACTATTGTTATGGCTAGCCGAAATACTGTAAGTTCAGGAGTAAAAATGTGCTTAACAACTCATATAAGTATTTGCATGGACTCTGTGTGTAATAATAGTAATTAACATGATTTTGGAATGACTACCTCATCTCTGTACCCCACACATCAAATTATCTGTAAGGTCCTTCAGTCGAGCAGTGAATTTCAAACACATATTCAACCACAAAGACTGAGGATGCGGCCGAGGACAGGAATGTGTACAAGAAGTCCCGTTACGACCTCCGCAGAGTCATCAAACGAACAAAGGACAATATAGGAATCATATTACACCGGCTCTGACGCCTGCCGCATGTGACAGGGGCTACAGTCCATTACGGATTTCAAAGGAAGAACCAGCCGTGATCTGCCCAACGATGCCTCTCTACCAGACCAACTCAATGCATTTTATGCACGGTTTGACAATAACAACATCGTGCCAGGTGTGAGGGCCGTCACTGACCAAGAGGATTGGGTGATCTCGCTCTCCGAGGCCGACGTGAGTAAGGTCTTTAATCAGGTCAACACCCGCAAGGCCACGGGACCCAACAGTATTCCTGGGCGTGTTCTCAGACCATGCACAGAACAGCTGGCAGACATATTCACAGTCATTTTCAACCTCTCCTTGTTCCCAGTCTGTAATCCTCATGTTTTAAGATGACCACCATCATTCCTGTTCTCAAGGCTTCAGGCCACAATAACTACCACCCTCTAGCACTCACTTCTGTAATCGTGCTTTGAGAGGCTGGTTATTAACTCCACCATCCCAGACACCCTAGACCCACTCCAGTTTGCATACCGCCCCAACAGATCCATAGATGACGTAATCTCAATTGCTTTCCACACTGCCCTCACCCACCTAGATAAGAGGAATACCTATGTGAGAATTCTCTTTATTGACTACAACTCAGCGTTCAACACCATTGTCCCCTCCAACCTCATAACCAAACTTAGGGCTCTGGGTCTGAACACCTACATCTGCAACTGGATCCTGGTATTCTTGATGGGCCGACCCCATTGTGGTGAGGGTAGGCAGCATCACCTCCACCACACTTACCTTCAACACAGGGGCCCCACAGGGGTGTGTGCTTAGTCCCTTCCTGTACTCCCTGTTCACCTACGACTGCATGGCCACGCACGACTCCAACACCATCATCAAGTTTGCTTTCTACACAACGGTGGTAGACCTGATCACCGACGACGATGAGTCAACCTACAGGGAGAAGGTCAGTGACCTGGCAGTGTGTTGCCGGGACAACAACCTACCCTTCAACGTCAATAAGACCAAGGAGCTGATCGATCATGGAATACAGGAAACAGGGGGGGGGCGAGCACGCCCCCATTCACATCGATGGGGCTGCAGTGGAGCGGGTCGAGAGCTTCAAGTTCCTCAGTGTCCACATCACTAAGGACTTAAAATGGTCCACACACACGCGCACAGTTGTGAAGAAGGCAGGTTCCCCTTGGCAGGTTAAACATTTTGGCACGGGCCCTCAAATCCTCAGAAAGTTATACAGCTGTACCATTAAGAGCATTTTGACTGGCTGCATCACTGCTTGGTATGGCAATAGCACAGCCCTTGATCGCATGGCGCTAAAGAGGGCCGAGCGCCCTGCCATCCAGGACCTCTACATCAGGCGGTGTGAAAGGAAGATCAGGAAAATCGTTAAAGATTCCAGCCACCCAAGCCATAGACTATTCTCTCTGCTTCCTGATGGCAGGTGGTACCGGTGCATACAGACCAGCACCAACAGGCTCTTGAACAACTTCCATCCCCAAGCAATAAGACTGATAAATAGCTAACAAAATAGCTACATGAACTCTCTGAGTTAACCTTGTGTCCTCATTGACCTTTTAATTGTTGTACTGTCTATGCACACTCATTGGGCCCTACACACTAACACACACTGTCACTCCAACACACACACAAACACCTTTGAGCAATTAAGTTATTAATTACACTTTGGATGGTGTATCAATACACCCAGTCACTACAAATATTCAGGTGTCCTTCCGAACTCATTTGCCGGAGAGGAAGGAAACGGCGCAGGAATTTCTAAAAACATGTTTTCACTTTGTCATTATGGGGTATTGTGCCTAGATGGGAGAGCATTTTTGTATATTTAATCCATTTTGAATTCAGACTGTAGCACAACCAAAAGTGGAATAAGTCAAGGGGTAAGTATTGTCAACGACTCCAGTCACCCAAGTCATAGACTGTTCTCTCTGCTACCGCACGGCAAGTGGTACCGGAGCGCCAAGTCTGGGTCCAAAAGGATCCTTAACAGCTTCTACCCCCAAGCCATAAGACTGCTGAAAAATGTAGCTAATGGCCACCCAGACTATTTATATTGGCCCCGCAGCTAGTCACTATTCATTATGTATGTATAGTCACTTTACCCCTATCTCCATGTACAAATTACCTGGACTAACCAGTACCCCCGCACATTGACTCGGTAACATTACCCCCTGTACATAGCTTCTTTATTGTTATTTTATTGTGTTACTTTTTATTTTTTTTAATGATTTATTTAGTAAATATTTTCTTAACTCTATTTCTTGAACTGCATTGTTTGTTAAGGGCTTGTAAGTAATCATTTCATGGTTGTATTCGGCGCATGTGACAAATACAATTTGATATGATTTGGCCATGAGGCCAATGGCGACTTTAAAACAGTTACAGTTTAATGGCTGTTGTAGGAGAAAACTGAGGATATATCAACAACATTGTAGTTACTCCAAAAAAACATACCTACGTGGCAGAGTGAAAAGAAAGAAGCCTGTACAGAATAAAACATTATTTTTTCAAATGCATCGTGTTTGCAACAAATGTACTTTATGTCATGAATACAAAGTGTTATATTTGGGGTAAATTCAATACAACACATCCCTGAGTACCACTCTCCATATTTTCAAGCATAGTGATGGCTGCATCATGTTATGGGTATGCTTGTAATCGTTAAGGACTGGGGAGTTCTTCAGGATAAAACATAAACGGAATGGATCTAAGCACAGGCACCAGACACTGGGAGATGAATTCACCTTTGAGCAGGACAATAACCTAAAAGCCAAATCTACACTGGAGTTACTTAACAAGAAGAGCTTTACTTGGCTCATCGCGCTCTATTGACTCCTTGTGGCGGGCAGGGGGCCTGCAGGCTGACCTCGGTCGTCAGTTGAACGGTGTTTCCTCTGACACATTGGTGTGGCTGGCTTCCAGGTTAAGCAGGCGGGTGTTAAGAAGCGCGGCTTGGCGGAACACATGACTCTACCTTCGCCTCTTCCGAGCCCGTTGGAGAGTTGCAGCGATGAGACAAGATCGCAATTGGGGAGAAAAAAAGGGAGGTAAAAAACAAAAAACAAAGGACCCGGTCATTTCATTTGGTAACGTCTGCTTTTTTCCAGGAACGTTGTCACAGGCCAATATGTTTTTGTTGTTGTTTTTCTTACTTTTACCCCTTTCTCTCCCCGATTTCATGGTATCCAATTGGTAGTTACAGTCTTGTCTCATCGCTGCAACTCCCGTACGGACTCGGGAGAGGCGAAGGTCGGGAGCCATGCGTCCTCCGAAATACAACCTTGCCAAGCCACACTGCTATTGGCACAATGCCTGCTTAACCCGGAAGCCAATGTGTCAAAAGGAAACACTGTACACCTGGCGACCGTGTCAGCGTGCATTGCGCCCGGCTCGCCACAGGAGTCACTAGAGCGCGATGGGACAAGAACATCCCTGCCGGCCAAACTTTCCCCTAACCCGGACGACGCTGGGCCAATTGTGTCCCCATCCCATGGGTCTCTCGGTCGCAGCCGGCTGCGAGAGACCCTGGACTTAAACCAGGATCTCTAGTGGCACAGCTAGCACTGACAAGCCAAAATGTTTAAAATCTCTCTCTGTCTGACTATCAAGGACATTGGCATCACTGTGACTGCTTAGAATCAGCAACATACCGTTTTATTGAATCTTTGGTCCATCAGCTGTTTTTCAGTTCACTGTGAATTTTACACTATGGGTCAAGTTCTTCATTTGAAACGGTCACCCCTCCAATGACGGATATGTAGGTGTCTAAGTTGTATGGCACTATCGTTAAGTAGAAGGGATGGCATCCATACGAGGAAACCCTGTACCAGATGTTTGAAACAAGGCCAAAGCAATGATCAAAAGGACATGTCGACATCAAATCCATTCCCTTCTCAAATTCACAATATCTTTCCCTCTAGGGCTATAAATACGCTTGATGACACAATACAAGGGGGAGGGGAATAAGAATGTGTTATCTCATGTATTACCTAAGTTATGACGTGTGTTTGTAACATCTCATGCTAGATACAAGGACAACAGTGTCTGTTTACATTAAGAGCACTGGACCAGAGACAGGGGGAAGGGAATCACTCACTCTTCCCTACATGATGTGAACTAGGGCTGGGACGATACTAGTATCGCCATACTCGTTAGTATTGTGGCAAGGAAACAAAACCACGTAGCAGATTTAACTTCTTTAGGAAAACAGCCGTAATGTTGGAAACAAACATCATTATGTCGTCATCCAGAGTCACATGGATTTATTTTCCAAACTACAGCACAACATATGTTACATACAGCAGGTTTTTAAAGGACCAACGAGTTTTGGCTGCTTCGTGTTCTCATTATTGCCATGGAAATAATGTGGACCCATGTTGACATATAATACCAGTTGTCTTTGACGTAGCACAGAGGAGCAGGTTTCTGCCACTGTTACTCTGTCTGATGTTTCAGATGTGGGTCTAGGATAGCTGGGGTCATATGGGGTCCAGGATAGCTGGGGTCATATGGGTCTAGGATAGCTGGGGTCATATGGGGTCCAGGATAGCTGGGGTCATATGGGGTCTAGGATAGCTGGGGTCATATGGGGTCCAGGATAGCTGGGGTCATATGGGGTCCAGGATAGCTGGGGTCATATGGGGTCTAGGATAGCTGGGGTCATATGGGGTCTAGGATAGCTGGGGTCATATGGGGTCTAGGATAGCTGGGGTCATATGGGGTCCAGGATAGCTGGGGTCATATGGGGTCTAGGATAGCTGGGGTCATATGGGGTCCAGGATTGCTGGGGTCATATGGGGTCCAGGATAGCTGGGGTCATATGGGGTCCAGGATAGCTGGGGTCATATGGGTCTAGGATAGCTGGGGTCATATGGGTCTAGGATAGCTGGGGTCATATGGGCCTAGGATAGTTGGGGTCATATAGGTCTAGGATAGCTGGGGTCATATGGGGTCTAGGATAGCTGGGGTCATATGGGTTTAGGATAGCTGGGGTCATATGGGTTTAGGATAGCTGGAGTCATATGGGTTTAGGATAGCTGGAGTCATATGGGTCTAGGATAGCTGAGGTCATATGGGTCTAGGATAGCTGGGGTCATATGGGTCTAGGATAGCTGGGGTCATATGGGTCTAGGATAGCTGGGGTCATTTGGGTCTAGGATAGCTGGGGACATATGGGTCTAGGATAGCTGGGGTCATATGGGGTCTAGGATAGCTGGGGTCATATGGGTCTAGGATAGCTGGGGTCATATGGGCCTAGGATTTATAATCACATCATGTTGTTTTGTATGAAAGTCTTCTATTCCGACTGAGGATATGATATTGCTTTTGATTTCCTTTGAAAAGACGGCCCTCCTAAAAGAGTTCAGATAACCTCAACAATAATTACATTATAGAATCAATCTATATTTCTCGTTCACAAACCTCTCCAATACAAAGCCAAGGCTTGGTTTGGACTCTGATGGGGTGGTTAACCACACATACTCCATTGGGAACAGGCACGGTGCGGCATGCACAACCATCCTGTTAAGAGCCAGAGCACAAGGGAACATCTGTCTAACGAGCAGTGAGATGGTTACATGCTGTTTGACTTCTGGTTATTTTGGAAAAGCCACTGCAACCAGATGGGAGCTGGAGAGAGACAGGGTGATGTGAGAGAGGGAGAAGGAGGAGGAGATAGAGGTGAGGTACATTTAGAAATGACATATTTCGACCTGTCTTTGACCGGACTAGTACACGCCTGCAGCAGATTATTGGGAAAAAAGTATTCCATGACATTAACCAATTTAGTAAGTGAAATGATTTCTTTATGTTGGTTTCTAAGAAAAGCTGCTTCATCAGTAGCTGCCAAGTGGCAACCCTGCTGATTCCCCCTAAACCATAAGTGTAGTGGAACTGTAGAAAGAAACCTTACTATGAGGTCATCCCACCACCGGATGGGAGGGTTGTGGGAGGTAAACCACGGTTCTCAGATCCAACAGGCCTTCAGCTCCCTCTGTCTCCCACAGACGACTAGTCAGAAACGGACCCAGATCACCATGTCTCTAGTCTGGATGGTCAAAAACATGGAGGAACATTTTCTATTTTCAAACTTTTTACATTTTAATTGAACTGATTTAAGATGGAGCCACAGATTTCAGAGAGGGACCAAGAGAGGGACAGCCTATGGCACCATTAGCCAGCTCAGCTTGTTGAAGTCTGTAGTAGCACCAGCTCAGCTGGTTGAAGTCTGTAGTAGCACCAGCTCAGCTGGTTGAAGTCTGTAGTAGCACCAGCTCAGCTGGTTGAAATGTAAAAACAGCTCTTGTCCTAGTCAATCTGCTGTGAAGAGATGGCAGGAATGTGTTATCATGAGTTGAGGTTATTATATTAAATGTGTTATCATGAGTTGAGGTTATTATATTAAATGTGTTATTATGAGTTGAGGTTATTATATTAAATGTGTTATCATGAGTTGAGGTTATTATATTAAATGTGTTATCATGAGTTGAGGTTATTATATTAAATGTGTTATTATGACTGTTGTCGTAAAGCATGGGGTGTTGGGTTGAGCGCACATAGATGGACACAGAGACAGGCAGGTTCTAGTCAGAAAACACGACTTTACTCTGCAACAAAAAATAACCGTAACAACAAAATAACTTTGGTTTGGCTCGGTCATTCTTCTCATATTGGGCTCCGTGCCTCTGGGAGCGTTGTTCGTCTCCCTCTGTAGGCTCACTCCTTGCCTCTTTCGTCTCCCTCTGTAGGCTCACTCCTTGTCTCCCTCTTCGTCTCCCTCTGTAGGCTCACTCCTTGCCTCTCTCTTCGTCTCCCTCTGTAGGCTCACTCCTTGTCTCTCTCTTCGTCTCCCTCTGTAGGCTCACTCCTTGTCTCCCTCTTCATCTCCCTCTGTAGGCTCACTCCTTGTCTCCCTCTTCATCTCCCTCTGTAGGCTCACTCCTTGTCTCTCTCTTCATCTCCCTCTGTAGGCTCACTCATTGTCTCTCTCTTCGTCTCCCTCTGTAGGCTCACTCCTTGCCTCTCTCTTCGTCTCCCTCTGTAGACTCACTCCTTGCCTCTCTCTTCGTCTCCCTCTGTAGGCTCACTCATTGTCTCTCTTTTTTTCTCCCTCGCGGTGCGCCACGGTGCACCATTTATGTGGCCTGCACGGCTGGTTGGCACTCTCCCCTAATTACCCCCATCAGTGTCGGGGTGCCCAGCTCGGGTACTACCAGCAGAAGGAGCCAACGTCGCGGCACCTACCTCCCCTCTATCACCAACCCCCGGGGTAGACCTCCAGGGATACCACACTGTGTTATGAGTTTTTAACTGTATTGAATGTGTTATTGTTATGACAACCACCGCTGATTACAGACACAAACAGAGACACAGATAAATGCAGTCTGCCTCCTGTTAGGCTCCAGGCTTGTGCTGTATGCTGCCTGATGTGGAAAAAACATCACAACACTGTCTGTAACAGAATTTCTCTCTCTTTCTCTTTCTCTCTATCAATTCAATTTAAGGGTCTTTATTGGCATGGAAATTATATCTTTACATTGCTAAAGCAAGAAATAGATAAACAAAAGTGAAATAAACAATAAAAAAATTGACAGCAAACATTACACTCATAGGAATAAAGACATTTCAAATGTCATATTATGGCTATGTACAGTGTTGTGCAAATAGTTTAAGTACAAAAGGGAAAATAAATCAACATAAAAATGGGTTGTATTTACAATGGTGTTTGTTCTTCACTGGTTGACCTTTTCTTGTGGCAACAGGTCACAAATGTTGATGGGGAAAAAAATATGACAATCAGTCAGATGATCTACTAGTCTGAGGTCAGATAGATGACGACAGATTCCACGTCCTTCAGGCAAATCGACAGCTGAGACAGAATACAGTTAGTTAAAGCTCTGGGCTCGGCTGAGACAGAATACAGTTAGTTAAAGCTCTGGGCTCGGCTGAGACAGAATACAGTTAGTTAAAGCTCTGGGCTCGGCTGAGACGGAATACAGTTAGTTAAAGCTCTGGGCTCGGCTGAGACAGAATACAGTTAGTTAAAGCTCTGGGCTCGGCTGAGACAGAATACAGTTAGTTAAAGCTCTGGGCTCGGCTGAGACGGAATACAGTTAGTTAAAGCTCTGGGCTCGGCTGAGACAGAATACAGTTAGTTAAAGCTCTGGGCTCGGCTGAGACAGAATACAGTTAGTTAAAGCTCTGGGCTCGGCTGAGACGGAATACAGTTAGTTAAAGCTCTGGGCTCGGCTGAGACGGAATACAGTTAGTTAAAGCTCTGGGCTCGGCTGAGACGGAATACAGTTAGTTAAAGCTCTGGGCTCGGCTGAGACAGAATACAGTTAGTTAAAGCTCTGGGCTCGGCTGAGACGGAATACAGTTAGTTAAAGCTCTGGGCTCGGCTGAGACAGAATACAGTTAGTTAAAGCTCTGGGCTCGGCTGAGACGGAATACAGTTAGTTAAAGCTCTGGGCTCAGCTGAGACAGAATACAGTTAGTTAAAGCTCTGGGCTCGGCTGAGACAGAATACAGTTGGTTAAAGGTCTGGGCTCGGCTGAGAGCTTGTCAGGCAAGGAGTGCACTGGGATAACAGGCAGCAGTCTAGTCCGGAGACGCCTAACGTGACCATATATGACCAAAGACCATATTCATCTCTTTCACAACCCCTGTGAAGGCTTCTTTACATCCCCTGTGTGTCAGATCGTCTCTGGCACCAATCCCAGAAGACTTGACAACTAGAGGGCCAAGTGTCACCACAGAGTTTTCCTCATTCCCTAATCCAACCTTTTGAAAGCCAGTGAGAACGAGGTCTTAACAGCTTTTGAAAGCCAGGGAGAGGAGTGACAGGTCTTAACGATGTCCTCCAGAGATTTCTGAACTTTTCCTGTTGAAAAGCGATACCTCAAGTATAAATACAGTAAAGTACACACACTAATGACAGAGAGAGAGAGAGATAATTAGAGAATGAGAGAGAGGGGAGACAGACAGAGAGAGACAGAGAGAGACAGAGAGAGAGGGAGAGAGAGGGAAAGACAAAGAGACAGAGAGAGAGAGAGAGAGAGAGAGAGAAAAGAGGGAGAGAGAGGGAAAGGGAAAGAGACAGAGAGAGAGAGAGAGAGAAAAGAGAGAGAGAGAGGGAGAGAGAGTGAAAGAGAGGGGAGAGAGAGAGAGAAAAAGAGAGAGAGAGAGAGAGAGGGAAAGAGAAAGAGAGAGAGAGAGAGAGGGAGACAGAGAGAGAGAAAGCTAGCTGGACAGCATAGCTCTGTTCGCACCCACAGCCACTTAGTTTGCTATAAAGCTGATGGGGATGGAGAAAGGTAACACAACCTCTGACAATCATACATGGAGGAGCTATGGATGCAAAGAATGAGTCAGACAAGATCAACTTCATAGTTTTAAACCAAAACAAAGTTTCCCCCCATCAGACCAGCTGGACAGTTATGGTCCACACACATTGTTTTAATTAACATACAGTATTTAAGCAGCTGGGCTACCTGGAAGAAGAGAGGGGATTACAACAACAACAACAACACATCACGTTTGATAGCCGCTCGTAAATCTACAGAGGGCCGGAGGAGAAGACACAGAGCAAATAGTTGAATTTGGAGGTGATTTATTGACGCAGCTGGATTTGCTATAGCCTCTTGGATATAGCCTTGAAACACAAACGTTTTGTATTTGGAGTACCAGAAAAACCCAGGAGGATGTAAGCGGGTTTATTGCTGTGTGCTAAATGATATTGATGGCTTTTTAAATGACCGCTTTTGGCAGTCATGCTCATGTTCAGGAGCGAAACTTCTGCCTCACTGCCAGCCTCCTCTTTCTGGAAGATTCCAGTGTACTCTCTATGTTGAAAATGTGTGAACTGAGGAGAGCTTGTAACGACGGACACATTCATATTTAAAACCGAGTGCATCCAGTGTCATTTATAAGTGGATGTACTGTATATACTAATTGCTCCTGGGCATTTCCATTCAAATTAAAGACAAGAATGTATATTTCGGGGCAAATGAAGGCATAGATAGACTTGACAACCATTTTCCATCTTAAAATGAGGTACAAGTAAAGGCTAGGATTTCTGGATAAACAGGTGGGAAATGGGGTTTAGAAAACATCAACCAGAAAAAGTCTTAAAAAGTATTAGAAATATATTTAAGCACAATCATGTTGAAGTAAACAAACCTGCCAACTAATATCAACACTTTTAAAATTCATTTTGGAGAAATTGTTTACCTTCTAATTTCGTTACCAAAAACCCACATATTTGTAAGATATTTTCTAATTTCTCAACTCATGAGGAAGGAGGATAATGAAAGTTCACAGAAGAAACAAGTAATGGTAGACCTACCAATGATACTGAACAAAAACATAAATGCAACAAGCAAGTTACAGTTCATATGAGGAAATCAGTCAATTGAAATCAATTCAGTTGGCCCTAATCTATGGATTTCACATGAATGGGAATACAGATATTCATCTGTTGGTCACAGATACTTTACAAAAAAATGGGCCTCAGGATCTCGTCACGGTATTTCTGTGCATTCAAATTGCCATCGATACAATGCAATTGTGTTCATTGTCCATAGCTTATGTCTGCCCATACCATAACCCCACCGCCACCATGGGGCACTCTGTTCACAATGTTGATATCAGCAAACTGCTCGCCCACACGACGCCATATACATGGTCTGCGGTTGTGAGGCCAGTTGGATGTACTGTACTCTTGGGTCTACTAATTCTCAATGACGTTGGAGGTGGCTTATGGTAGAGAAATGAACATTCAATTCTCTGGCAACAGTTCTGGAGGACATTCCTGCAGTCAGCATGCCAATTGCACACTCCATAAAAACTTGAGACATCTGTGGCATTGTGTTGTGTGACAAAACTACACATTTTAGAGTGGCCTTTTATTGTCCCCCAGCACAAGGTGCACCTGTGTAATGATCATGCTGTTTAATCAGCTTCTTGATACGCCACACCTGTCAGGTGGATGGATTATCTTGGCAAAGGAGAAATGCTCACCAACAGGGATGTAAACACATTTGTGTGTATGGAACATTTGTGATCTTTTATTTCAGCTCATGAAACATGGCACCGACACTTTACATTTATATTACTTTTGTTGATGAATTATTAAGTGATTAAAACTCGTAATTCCGTAACAAAAAAAACTTTAAAAATCAGTAACAGAATTACTGCAACTGAATTGGCTACAATAGGAAATCATAATAGTCACAAACCACAGTTGGATCACCTGCTACTGTCCTCCCTTCTACTGGCATACTGGTATGTTCGGTACTACTGTCCTCTCTTCCACTGGCATACTGGTATGTTCGGTACTACTGTCCTCCCTTCTACTGGCATACTGGTGTGTTCAGCTCATAACTGTTTGTCTTTCTGTTGAATAGGTCAAACAAAGAGTGTTAAAACAGTCAGTGTGGACAACCCCTTCCTCTCTCCAGTTAATGTCACCTACCCGTGAGTCACTCAATTTCATTTACTCTAAACAGCATCCTCACCCACTGAGCACCGCCCGACACCGGATGTCCATGGACGTTGAAAAGTAGTTTACATTTGGTCAGTCCACCCTGTGCTTGATATTAACTTCCACAGACAGACCGGACCAAATCTGAACCGATCATAGACTTATTGTATGTTTCACAAGTTTAGATAGTACAGTGAGCAGAGCACTAGAACTTGTTCTCAACTGGCCTACCTGGTTAAATAAAGGTGAAACACTTTATTTTTTAAATAGGAAAAAGTTTTAAGTCCCTAAATCTGAGAGTGGTTTAAACCTTCCATATTTGGAATTGTATCCACTTGGCATTTACTTGCAACATATTGTTAAATGCACTAAAGACAAGCAATGGGTATGCTCATCATCCGGAATCTTTTCACGTGTTTATTTACAAAGGATGGAGCAAAGAACATTAACGACTTCCTAAGAACACTATAACAACATAGAACACTATAACAACATAGAACACTATAACAATATGGAACACTATAATAACATAGAACACTATAACAATATGGAACACTATAACAACATAGAACACTATAACAATATAGAACACTATAACAATATAGAACACTACAACAATATGGAACACTATAACAATATGGAACACTATAACAACATAGAACACTATAACAACATAGAACACTATAACAACATAGAACACTATAACAACATAGAACACTATAACAATATGGAACACTATAATAACATAGAACACTATAATAACATAGAACACTATAACAATATAGAACACTATAACATGGAAGAATGAAACGGATTCTACAAGAACCAGTATCACACCGCTATGGAACAATCCTTGGATAGCTTTTCAGAATTCACCGATAATTTAGCTCACATGGGAAACTAAAGGCATAGAAACTGTAAATTACGTGGTAATAGGAAATACAATATTTTGAGGACAGAATTAAAATGCAATTTTGAACTGACCGATGTAGACATTTTCAAATATATGCAACTTAAAAGTTTTATATCACAAAATTTCAACCTGAAGGCTTTTGGACAACAGTGCAATGCTAAGGGAATCCTATTTCTGTCACGTTGGTATGAAGAGATTCGGAAGTCTTTGCTAGGTAAAGCCCCGTCTTATCTCAGCTCACTGGTCACGATAACAACACCCACCCATAGCACGCGCTCCAGCAGGTATATCTCACTGGTCATCCCCAAAGCCAACACCTCCTTTGTCCGCCTTTCCTTCCAGTTCTCTGCTGCCAGTGACTGGAACAAATTGCAAAAATCGCTGAAGCTGGAGACTTATATTTCCCTCACTAACTTTAAACATCACCTATCTCAGCAGCTAACCGATCGCTGCAGCTGTACATAGTCCATCTGTAAATAGCCCACCCAATCTACCTACCTCATCCCCATATTTATTTATTTATTTATTTATTTTATTTACTTTTCTGCTCTTTTGCACACCAGTATCTCTTCTTGCACATCATCATCTGCTCATTTATCACTCCAGTGTTAATCTGCTAAATTGTAATTACTTCGCTACTATGGCCTATTTATTTGCTTACCTCCTCACGCCATTTGCACACACTGTATATAAACTTTATTTTTTTCTATTGTGTTATTGACTGTACGCTTGTTTATTCCATGTGTAATTCTGTGTTGTTGTTTCTGTCGCACTGCTTTGCTTTATCTTGGCCAGGTCGCAGTTGTAAATGAGAACTTGTTCTTAACTAGCTTACCTGGTTAATTAAGGTTAAATTAAAAAAATAAAAAATAAACAGGCGCAGGAATGCATAATAGGTTTTTTATTAAACCCAAATTACGGTGTGCCGTGTAAAGGCACGGGGACGAAGACCAAACAAACATGTAACAAAACACAGGGTAGAAACCAAAAACAAAAGAGCGAGGAGTACCTCGAATAAATAACACAAGCGCACAATGATTAACCCACAGAACGAGACCCGTAATCATCTGCGCAATTCACAATTGCACGAAAGCCAAAACACAGCACAGGTACTCACATGCACCAACAGACATTGTAACAATAATGGACAGCCCAATGGTAAACCAAGGAACACTTATACAATGACTAATCACTGGGAATAGGGGCCAGGTGTGCGTAATGAAGTTCCGGAAGGATCCGTGACAATTTGACTCAGAAAAAGATACTCTCATATGATAGGTAAAATATACAAAACCTTGCGGAGAGCATACCCAACTGACGATCTCTTAGAAAAAAATACTAACTATTGGAACCAAGAATGAAAAAGAACGGATATAGGCACAAGAGGGGTAAACCATACTTTTCTCGCCAATGATTTTGAAAGAAACATCTTCTTAAAAACTAGAAATCTAATTATCCTCCATAACTAAGAGAGTGGATTAATCAAATGTATTATTATTTAAATATTGAAAAGGTGTAGGCTACGGAGATAAATAGAACAGTGCAATATGAGGCCATATAGCAGCTACAAGAGTTGAAAAGTTCCAGGGGATGAACAATGAAGGGGAGTGTGGTTGAGAGACATACATAATGTGTATGGTTGCTGTGGGAACATGTAGGTCTGAGCAGGTGTGATGTCATAATGTGTATGGTTGCTGTGGGAACATGTAGGTCTGAGCAGGTGTGATGTCATAATGTGTATGGTTGCTGTGGGAACATGTAGGTCTGAGCAGGTGTGATGTCATAATGTGTATGGTTGCTGTGGGAACATGTAGGTCTGAGCAGGTGTGATGTCATAATGTGTATGGTTGCTGTGGGAACATGTAGTTCTGAGCAGGTGTGATGTCATAATGTGTATGGTTGCTGTGGGAACATGTAGGTCTGAGCAGGTGTGATGTCATAATGTGTATGGTTGCTGTGGGAACATGTAGATCTGAGCAGGTGTGATGTCATAATGTGTATGGTTGCTGTGGGAACATGTAGGTCTGAGCAGGTGTGATGTCATAATGTGTATGGTTGCTGTGGGAACATGTAGATCTGAGCAGGTGTGATGTCATAATGTGTATGGTTGCTGTGGGAACATGTAGGTCTGAGCAGGTGTGATGTTTGTTGAAATGTGTGTGCATCTGTTTATTGTCTTTTGTTTATGTATGGTTGTTATTGTTTGAGAAAATAATATCCATAGAGAGGTACTAGGGTCTCACAGCCAGTCACACACAAACCCACATAGACACAAACGCACATACACACGCACAGAAACAAATGCACACACACACACACACACACACATGTGTTCCCAGTCGGACACATGTATGGCCGATGTATGTTCCTGTTAACTTCAGCCGAGAAAGATTTCTCCAACAGCCACAGATCTCTCTGACAGACACAGATCTCTCCGACAGCCACAGATCTCTCCGACAGACACAGATCTCTCCAACAGCCACAGATCTCTCTGACAGACACAGATCTCTCCGACAGCCACAGATCTCTCCGACAGACACAGATCTCTCCGACAGACACAGATCTCTCCGACAGCCACAGATCTCTCCGACAGCCACAGATCTCTCCGACAGCCACAGATCTCTCCGACAGCCACAGATCTCTCCGACAGCCACAGATCTCTCCGACAGACACAGATCTCTCCGACAGCCACAGATCTGTCCGACAGCCACAGATCTCTCCGACAGCCACAGATCTCTCCGACAGCCACAGATCTCTCCGACAGACACAGATCTCTCCGACAGCCACAGATCTCTCCGACAGACACAGACCTTTCTGACCAACAAGGTCTCACAGTCTCACTGCAGAATTAGACGTTCATCCACGTTCTCCAAACATCAAAAAATGATTGTATCTCCTGCTGCTCTGTATCGTTCCTTTTCTCCAAACGTCAAATTCTGAAGGCACTCGTTCTGAATGGTTAAGGTAAGAATGAAGGTTTAGGATAGTAAAAAATTTAAACATTTAAAAACAGTGTCCAATTCTGGGATGAAACACGTAACCTTCTGATCCCCCCCGGCCACAAAACCCAAGCCTACTTCATGGTTACAGGTACACTGTTGTCCCTAATGGCCGGTGTTGAAGGCATTTCCCGACATCCTTTAGGACATGGATAGACGTCCAATTACAATGTAAATCTTGAACGACCTGGCTGCTCTTTCAGCCACAGACTGAGAGAAGTGATATGTGTTGAAACATCAGAGAACACACCAGCCATCCAGAGGAGCTCTGTTTCATATTCCTCCTGAGACAGAGAGAACATTCTGTGTTCCAAATTCCAAAATGGGTTCCAAGTTCCATAGGGGTTTTTAATGAGCGAGGAGGTGACCAGAACAGAGCAGAACCAAAACACGCTGCTCATAAAGAACAACTCTCACAGATACTCAGAAAGTCTGCATTCCAAATGGCACCCTATTCCATATATACTGTAATGCACCACCTTTTATCAGAGCCCTACCGGTCCACTATGTAGGGAATCGGGTGCAATTTGCAACTTGGCTCAGAGATGTTGTGCAATGTTTTCAAACATCAACAGATGGACACAATATACTCAGTGGTATCACCCTTGACAATATTAAAGAGCAAGCCCAAAGTAGGCCACAACGTACCTTGGCCTTGTCCTGGTGACGATACTATGAAGGATGCCATACCATTAACCCATTGACCCGTTCTGTAATTTGTCAAACCTAACAAAATATATACAAAATTCACCAAAATAACCATCAAAGTATAAAGAATGTGTTTACATACCAACAACGCTATTAAAGACATTAAAACGTTTGCGAATTGATGGAGATTACAAACATACCATATGCAGAATCAAACGATGATCTTCTATTAGAGAAACATTAACTTCCTGTTTACTGAGGGCACATGACAGGTAAGGTCTTCTTCTTTGTGTGAATTTCCGGCAGACTAGTCGCTGTGTTGCGTATTGCTGCCTTTCACAGGTCGGAGTGCAGATTGAACATTTTGGTCACAAAATAAAAAGGGAAATGGGGAATGGGAAAACTTAAATTGCACCACCATCTAATCCTGCACCTATACACCTAAAGCACCATAGCGGGTTCAGAACATAGGCCCTCACAGAAAAGTAAACATAACCTAACCTTACCTTATCAGCTAGAAACTTTGTGTCAAAAGCTTAACAAGACATACAGGGTATTCTCAGTCTCGCCATTGCCACTGGGTTTATGTCTCACCAAACGGCAGGCGTCACAAACACCAGGAATATTATGATTTATTTGATCGGCCTCTACACTCAATGCTTCCCCACTGATCCCTCCTTTGAGTGCCGCCCTGCTCCGGAGAGAAAAGCACGACACAGTTTGGGCGGCGGATGCACAAAAAAATCGAAACAATTCCAGTTCTCTGAATTTTCACAGATGTAATTGCTTCCAAGTTTAAAACCATGTACTGGTCAGCCAAAAAGCAGGAATCCACTTTTTTCCAAAAATGTTACTCCTACCGGTTCAAAAATAATCTCTGATAGGACTCCCATTGCATCCGCTGGAAGTGTCTACCATACCTGTAGCCACAGGTACTTCACTCTGGTCTGGCTCAACTTCAGAGTGGTACTTCACCCTGGTCTGGCTCAACTTCAGAGTGGTACTTCACCCTGGTCTGGCTCAATTTCAGAGTGGTACTTCACCCTGGTCTGGCTCAACTTCAGAGTGGTACTTCACCCTGGTCTGGCTCAACTTCAGAGTGGTACTTCACCCTGGTCTGGCTCCATTTCAGAGTGGTACTTCACCCTGGTCTGACTCAACTTCAGAGTGGTACTTCACCCTGGTCTGGCTCAACTTCAGAGTGGTACTTCACCCTGGTCTGGCTCAATTTCAGAGTGGTACTTCACCCTGGTCTGACTCAACTTCAGAGTGGTACTTCACCCTGGTCTGACTCAACTTCAGAGTGGTACTTCACCCTGGTCTGGTTCAACTTCAGAGTGGTACTTCACCCTGGTCTGGCTCAATTTCAGAGTGGTACTTCACCCTGGTCTGGCTCAACTTCAGAGTGGTACTTCACCCTGGTCTGGCTCAATTTCAGAGTGGTACTTCACCCTGGTCTGACTCAATTTCAGAGTGGTACTTCACCCTGGTCTGGTTCAACTTCAGAGTGGTACTTCACCCTGGTCTGGTTCAACTTCAGAGTGGTACTTCACCCTGGTCTGGCTCAATTTCAGAGTGGTACTTCACCCTGGTCTGGTTCAACTTCAGAGTGGTACTTCACCCTGGTCTGGTTCAACTTCAGAGTGGTACTTCACCCTGGTCTGGCTCAACTTCAGAGTGGTACTTCACCCTGGTCTGGCTCAACTTCAGAGTGATACTTCACCCTGGTCTGACTCAACTTCAGAGTGATACTTCACCCTGGTCTGACTCAACTTCAGAGTGATACTTCACCCTGGTCTGACTCAACTTCAGAGTGATACTTCACCCTGGTCTGGCTCAACTTCAGAGTGATACTTCACCCTGGTCTGACTCAACTTCAGAGTGGTACTTCACCCTGGTCTGACTCAACTTCAGAGTGGTACTTCACCCTGGTCTGACTCAACTTCAGAGTGATACTTCACCCTGGTCTGACTCAACTTCAGAGTGATACTTCACCCTGGTCTGGCTCAACTTCAGAGTGATACTTAACCCTGGTCTGACTCAACTTCAGAGTGGTACTTCACCCTGGTCTGGCTCAACTTCAGAGTGATACTTCACCCTGGTCTGACTCAACTTCAGAGTAATACTTCACCCTTCAGAGCAATCACTACTGCCAACCAACTCAAGGTTCTCAAGAGAGCAAGTAGATTCATACGTAAATGTACATGGTTTGTATTCAGGAGACTGAAGTAGATACTACTACTCAGAAGACAAAGATTTGTACTCCAGAGATGTAGGTCTGTACTTAACGCCATTTTTACGCTTTCATGTCTTCGCACCTCCGTATGCTCCACAGCTCCTTCTCCTCGCGCCAAGCTCCTTCTCCACGTCTCAGACACCTTCCCTCAGCCAGGAGTTCTCACAGCTTCCTACCGACAGGTAAGGTCAAGATCAAGGACTCATCTTTATATCTGTGCCATTATAGCATTTGTGACAGGATGAACAACACCATTGAGGCTACAACCCATAGGAAACCCCAGCCAGTTGACTACTTTGATTACTCTTAAAATGGCGTAAGCATGATAGAAGCCCTCGATGGCGCTGACCATGCTAAAACTGCCTTTTCACCACCACTTTGTCATTCTCGATGGGTAGCCTAGTGGTTAGAGCATTGGGCCAGTAACTGAAAGGTTGCTAGATCAAATCCCCAAGCTGACAAGGTGAAAATCTGTCATTCTGCCCCCTGAACAAGGCAGTTAACCCACTGTTCCTAGGCCGTCATTGTAAATAAGAATTTGTTCTTCACTGACTTGCCTAGTTAAATCAATGTTAATTAATTCATGAATTAAAAATGATCAATGGGTCAAGGTCACAAAAGGGAAAAACTGCTTATAGACAGCAGCCAAAAGAGGGAGACGAAAACACCTCAATGGTGACTGAACGCTCATGTAACAGAACACACACAGCAGTCAATAGCACTGATATGAAGCCTACAGCACATAGAACGTGTTGCAATACTTTACAATTGAACTGCCAGATTCTAATCAGGAACAACAACATGACAAATTCACACTAAAACCTTAGTTAACATGCCTAACAGTTATTTTGTTTTATAGGCTACGGCTAATGTATATGTTTTTATGTGAGAATCAGTTAAGTCGCTGTGTGCCAGAGTGGAGACAACTGGCTATGGTTTAACAAGCGGATCACATAGCCAAGGAGCTAGTGTCTGACTGGGAATGGAGACGAGGATGCCTGGAGAGTGAAAACATATGGGGAGGGAGAAAGGGAGAGGGAGGGAGGGGTGGGTAGAGGGAGAGAGCAGAGGAGGGAGAAGAAGAGAGAGAGGAAGAAGAGAGAGGGGTGTGGTAGAGAGAAAATGAGAGGGGGGAGGGAGAGGAGAGTGGTAATTCCGGGAACTAACCAAACTGACACAAAAAGGTTGGTTTATATGATTTTCTTTCCTCAAAGTCTGAAATTAAACGTTTAATTAGGAGGTGCTGCTAATGGTGACGAATACTTTTCTGTCGGTTGTAACGAGATGTAATGCTCTCTTCTGGCTCTGTGGGCTTTAAATGGGTCTTACGTAAACCCTGTGTTATTACCAGCCAGAGGTTGCTACACCTTCGTTACAACCACAACAACACAGTCTGCAGGTGTCAGGACCCAGTGTGAGAAACAGTCACTAATAGTCGAGGCTGTCCTCCTCCAAATGAGGAGGAGGACAGCCGTTACATTAAGCATAGATCACCTTCATAAAGTTGTGGCGTCCAGCCAGGAGAGTCAGCAACAAGCTCCCTAATCAAAACATCCCATGATGCAATTACATCTACAGTTGGATTAATGGGATTGAAATGGCTCTTTTCAAATGACTAGGTATATTAGATAGGTATTACCAATACTAATTCACCAATTATGGTACAGCTGAAAGAACCAGATCAATCTCAGACACTTTATCAATCCAACTATTAATGTAATGGCATCATGGGTTTGTTTTGATTAGGGGCCGTGTATCTGATGGCTTCTCTGGCTCCATACAAAAGTCTTAATGTGTGTTAGATTAACCAGAGATCCAAAGAGGATTGTTTTTTTTAATATATAAAGCTGTGGTAAGCGCGTCCGTTATTAGTTCACTGGACTAAAGCTTGTTTGTTAATGCTGCTTTAAATCAGTATTGACCTGGATGGTGTTTTGGGAAAACATTTCACCTGGTTATGTTGGATGGTGTTTTGGGAAAACATTTCACCTGGTTATGTTGGATGGTGTTTTGGGAAAATATTTCACCTGGTTATGTTGGATGGTGTTTTGGGAAAACATTTCTGGGGAGGAAAGAGGTTGGAACTCCTCCTCCAAACTCCTGTCCAGATCTCTGCATGGCTCCTTATTGGGCTGCCTTCCCAAAATAACAACTATGTTTGGCATCTGGTACAGTAGCTGTTTCTGGAGCCAAGGTGGGATCCTGTTCTTTATAAATATCACATTTTCAATTTAGATTTCTCTCCCAAAAATAAACCCCCCGCCAAAATTGTCTAAAACTAACTTCACTCTCCCCAGAGTAACATAATAAGCATACATCACGCATCAAGCTAATGTAATAATATACCATAAAACGTCATGGGGCTAGTGTGGCCTTGTGGTTAGAATGTTCGTCCTGATATTGAAGGTTGTGTCTCTGCTTGGCACTCAGCATTAAGGAGATTCGATTGGGGGTAAGCCCCTGCAATAGACTAACTAGTGTCCTGTCCAGGGGGTGTACTGGTACATCAAGCTGTCTCACTACAGTAACAGGAGATAGACGAGTGTCCTGTCCAGGGGGTGTACTGATACATCAAGCTGTCTCACAACAGTAACAGGAGATAGACTAGTGTCCTGTCCAGGGGGTGTACTGGTACATCAAGCTGTCTCACTACAGAAACAGGAGATAGACTAGTGTCCTGTCCAGGGGGTGTACTGGTACATCAAGCTGCCTCACTACAGAAACAGGAGATAGACAAGTGTCCTGTCCAGGGGGTGTACTGGTACATCAAGCTGTCTCACTACAGTAACAGGAGATAGACGAGTGTCCTGTCCAGGGGGTGTACTGGTACATCAAGCTGTCTCACTACAGAAACAGGAGATAAACTAGTGTCCTGCCCAGGGGGTGTACTGGTACATCAAGCTGTCTCACTACAGAAACAGGAGATAGACTAGTGTCCTGCCCAGGGGGTGTACTGGTACATCAAGCTGTCTCACTACAGAAACAGGAGATAAACTAGTGTCCTGCCCAGGGGGTGTACTGGTACATCAAGCTGTCTCACTACAGAAACAGGAGATAAACTAGTGTCCTGCCCAGGGGGTGTACTGGTACATCAAGCTGTCTCACTACAGTAACAGGAGATAGACTAGTGTCCTGCCCAGGGGGTGTACTGGTACATCAAGCTGTCTCACTACAGTAACAGGAGATAGACTAGTGTCCTGCCCAGGGGGTGTACTGGTACATCAAGCTGTCTCACTACAGAAACAGGAGATAAACTAGTGTCCTGCCCAGGGGGTGTACTGGTACATCAAGCTGTCTCACTACAGTAACAGGAGATAAACTAGTGTCCTGCCCAGGGGGTGTACTGGTACATCAAGCTGTCTCACTACAGAAACAGGAGATAGACTAGTGTCCTGCCCAGGGGGTGTACTGGTACATCAAGCTGTCTCACTACAGTAACAGGAGATAGACTAGTGTCCTGCCCAGGGGGTGTACTGGTACATCAAGCTGTCTCACAACAGTAACAGGAGATAGACTAGTGTCCTGTCCAGGGGGTGTACTGGTACATCAAGCTGTCTCACTACAGTAACAGGAGATAAACTAGTGTCCTGTCCAGGGGGTGTACTGGTACATCAAGCTGTCTCACTACAGAAACAGGAGATAGACTAGTGTCCTGTCCAGGGGGTGTACTGGTACATCAAGCTGTCTCACTACAGTAACAGGAGATAGACTAGTGTCCTGCCCAGGGGGTGTACTGGTACATCAAGCTGCCTCACTACAGTAACAGGAGATAAACTAGTGTCCTGTCCAGGGGATGTACTGGTACATCAAGCTGTCTCACTACAGTAACAGGAGACAGGCTCCTGCTCCTATGAGACTTTCTGGCTCGAACAAGCCAAGGCTACCGACTAAAACTCATCAAGCTGATGTAATAATATGTAATAATATATTATATGTAATAATATGTAATAATATGTAATAATATGTAATAATATGTAATAATATGTAATAATATGTAATATGTAATAATATGTAATAATATGTTATATGTAATAATATGTAATAATATGGTATATGTAATAATATGTAATACTATGTTATATGTAATAATATGTAATACTATGTTATATGTAATAATATGTAATACTATGTTATATGTAATAATATGTAATAATATGGTATATGTAATAATATGTAATAATATGGTATATGTAATAATATGTAATAATATGGTATATGTAATAATATGTAATAATATGGTATATGTAATAATATGGTATATGCAATAATATGTAATAATATGTGATATGTAATAATATGTTATATGTAATAATATGTTATATATAGTAATATGTAATAATATGTTATATTTAATAATATGTAATAATATGTTATATGTAATAATGTGTTATATGTAGTAATATGTAATAACATGGGTCGACCTATATAAAAATCACTGCTAATAACGTAGACATCTCTAGGAAACATCAATATTTCTGAACTTTACATTGCGGTCGCTTTGTGCAGTTGTTGTAATCTAGTTAGTAATCTAAATCAGTCATCACAGAGACCACACATGGGGTTCTTATCAGTCATCACAGAGACCACACATGGGGTTCTTATCAGTCATCACAGTGACCACCCATGGGGTTCTTATCAGGCATCACAGTGACCACCCATGGGGTTCTTATCAGTCATCACAGTGACCACCCATGGGGTTCTTATCAGTCATCGCAGTGACCACCCATGGGGTTCTTATCAGTCATCACAGAGACCACCCATGGGGTTCTTATCAGTCATCACAGAGACCACACATGGGGTTCTTATCAGTCATCACAGCGACCACCCATGGGGTTCTTATCAGTCATCACAGAGACCACCCATGGGGTTCCTATCAGTCATCACAGAGACCACACATGGGGTTCTTATCAGTCATCACAGAGACCACCCATGGGGTTCTTATCAGTCATCACAGAGACCACACATGGGGTTCTTATCAGTCATCACAGCGACCACCCATGGGGTTCTTATCAGTCATCACAGAGACCACCCATGGGGTTCCTATCAGTCATCACAGAGACCACACATGGGGTTCTTATCAGTCATCACAGTGACCACCCATGGGGTTCTTATCAGTCATCGCAGTGACCACCCATGGGGTTCTTATCAGTCATCACAGAGACCACCCATGGGGTTCTTATCAGTCATCACAGAGACCACCCATGGGGTTCTTATCAGTCATCACAGCGACCACCCATGGGGTTCTTATCAGGCATCACAGTGACCACACATGGGGTTCTTATCAGTCATCACAGTGACCACCCATGGGGTTCTTATCAGTCATCATAGTGACCACACATGGGGTTCTTATCAGTCATCATAGTGACCACACATGGGGTTCTTATCAGTCATCACAGTGACCACACATGGGGTTCTTATCAGTCATCATAGTGACCACCCATGGGGTTCTTATCAGTCATCACAGTGACCACACATGGGGTTCTTATCAGTCATCACAGAGACCACACATGGGGTTCTTATCAGTCATCACAGAGACCACCCATGGGGTTCCTATCAGTCATCACAGTGACCACCCATGGGGTTCTTATCAGTCATCACAGTGACCACCCATGGGGTTCTTATCAGTCATCACAGTGACCACCCATGGGGTTCTTATCAGTCATCACAGTGACCACCTATGGGGTTCTTATCAGTCATCATAGTGACCACCCATGGGGTTCTTATCAGTCATCACAGTGACCACCCATGGGGTTCTTATCAGTCATCACAGTGACCACCTATGGGGTTCTTATCAGTCATCACAGTGACCACCCATGGGGTTCTTATCAGTCATCACAGTGACCACCTATGGGGTTCTTATCAGTCATCACAGAGACCACACATGAAATCATTGGCCACTTTAATAAATGGATCACTAGTCACTTTAATAATGTTTACATATCTTGCATTACTCATCTCATATGTATATACTGTATTTGATACCATCTATTGCATCTTGCCTATGCCACTCTGTCATTGCTCATCCATATATTTATATTTATATATTCTTATTCCATTCCTTTACTTAGATTTGTGTGTATTAGGCAGTTGTTGTGGAATTGTTAGATTACTTGTTAGATATTGCTGCACTGTTGGAACTAGAAGCACAAGCATTTCGCTACACTCACAGTAACATCTGCTAACCATGTGTATGTGACCAATGATTTGATTTGACACACCAGTGGTTGGACAACCCTGTTCCCGGAGTGCAGCAGGTACTGCTGAGTTTTGTTCCAACGAGGCACCACACCTGACCATCAGTTCAGTGATTGACTAAATTCAACACATCTGGTCTTCCACGTTGGTTAAATCAAAAACATGGGCTGCCCTACAAACACACACACACACACACACACACACACACACACACACACACACACACACACACACACACACACACACACACACACACACACACACACACACACACACACACACACACACACACACACACACACACTGAGGATATCGATATCTTTACAGGGTCTCTGTGAGAGACCGGATGTCAGTGCACCCCCTGATAGAGTTATCCGGCATAATGCGATGGAGTCCTCTCAACAGCATGACTGAACCATCCAGGAATCTGACTGTCACTACACTGATTTCTGCTAATTGATAAACGCACCTGATGCTGTGTTATCAAAAACTACATTGAGACATTATTAATTGAAGTCTGAAAACAGGCCATGTATTGTAGCCATCAGTAAGTAAGAGTTGAGGAGAGACTGACTGCATCCCTTTTTCTCTTTATAAGAAACATTCATGTGTTGAAAATCCCAAATTAGTTGCATAGTCAACGTACACACAGCTCTGACACACACACACTTACCCCACCAGACATGCCACCAGGGGTCTTTTCACAGTCCCCAAATCCAGAACAAATTCAAGAAAGCGTACAGAATTCTATATAGAGCCCTTATAGCATGGAACGTCCTTCCATCTCATATTGCTGAGATAAACAGAAAACCTGGTTTCATAAAACAATGTTCTGTATTATGTAATTCTGTATTATGTTTCATGTTTTGTGTGGACCCCAGGAAGAGTAGCTGCTGCTTTTGCAACAGCTAATGGGGATCCTAATAACATACCAAATACCAAAAGTAGCCCTTCACTAAATCCATCGTCTGTGTCGTTGTTGTTGTTGTTCAATAGGTGACCCAGATCCTGCTTATCAGAACAAAACAACAACTCTGAAAATAGATGTTAATGTACCATAATGTGTCAGTCAGTGCTGCTGGAGACCTACCTAGATGATCTACAGAGGAGAAATGTTGGTGGAAAATGTACCATAATATGTACGTACTGAGAGAGAGAGAGAGAGAGAGAGACAGAGAGAGACAGAGAGACAGAGACAAAGAGAGACAGAGAAAGACAGAGAGAGAGAGAGAGAGAGAGAGAGAGAGAAAGACAGAGAGAGAGAGAGAGGGAGAGAGAGAGAGAGAGAGAGACAGAGAAAGACAGAGAGAGGGAGAGAAAGAGGGAGAGAGACAGAGAGAGAGAGAGAGAGAGAGGGAGGAGAGAGAGAGAGAGAGATAGAGAAAGATAGAGAGAGAGAGAGAGAGAGAGAGAGAGAGAGAGAGAGAGAGAGATTGGCTGATTATCTCTACTCTGTCAGAGATACGAAGCAGAGACAGATTCTTACCAAGTACAGGCTGAGTGACCACCGATTGGCAATAGAAACCGGCAGACATAAAAAGACATGGCTATCCAAAAAGGAGCGTGTATGTGGTCACTGCACGACAGGGGAGGTAGAGACAGAGATGCACTTTCTCCTTTACTGTGATAAATATTCCTCACCAAGAGATTCATTATTCACAGAAATGGCTATATGTATTCCAAATTTTAACTTATTAAACCCAGAGGAAAAACAAAAAATACTCATGGGCGAAGGAGCAATGGCTCCTCTTGTAGCCAAATATGTATTTGCCTGCCATAGCCTGAGGGACACTGAATAATAACATCTGCATAGTAAGCAGTAACTTACTTATTATTACTATTAGTGTTATTACTGTTATTGTTATTACTAGTATTATTGTTGTTTATCATTCCAAATAGTAGTGGTATGGGTGGTAATGGTAATGATGGTAGTAGTAATGATGGTGGTGGTAGTAGTAGTGGTAATGATGATAGTAGTTGTAGTACTGATGTAATGGTGAAGATGACCGTTATTTAGTTATAAGTTAGTTATAGTTTGATTTTCCATATTTAGATTTTTATATTTATTACATTTCTACTATTGACTGTTACCATTTTATTGTTATTATTTTTGTATTTAATTTTGTATTATTGTTTACTACCATTTTATATTATTATTTGTTATTGTTAATAATTGTATTACAATGTATATTGTATACATTGTTGCTTTGGCAATATTGACACAATGTTTTTCATGCCAATAAAGCAGCTTGAATTTGAATTTGAGAGAGAGAGAGAGAGAGAGAGAGTGAGAGAGAGAAAGAGACAGAGAGAGAGAGAGAGAGAGACAGAGCGCGAGAGAGAGAGAGAGAGAGAGAGAGAGAGAGAGAGAGAGAGAGAGAGAGAGAGAGACAGAGCGAGACAGAGAGAGAGAGAGGGAGGGAGAGAGAGACAGAGAGAGACAGAGAGAGACAGAGAGACAGAGGGAGAGACAGAGGGAGAGAGAGACAGAGATAGAGACAGAGATAAAGAGAGAGACAGAGAGAGAGAGAGAGAGAGAGAGAGAGAGAGAGAGAGAGAGAGAGAGAGAGAGACAGAGACAGAGAGAGAGAGAGAGAGAGAGAGAGAGAGAGAGAGAAATAAATAGCCCTTACACAGCCTGGAGGTTTGTTGGGTCGTTGTCCTGTTGAAAAACAAATGATTGTCCCACTATGTGCAAACCAGATGGGATAGTGTATCACTGTAGAATGCTGTTGTAACCATGCTGGTTAAGTGTGCCTTGAATTCTAAATAAATCACTGAAGGTGTTACCAGCAATGCACCCACACACCATCACACCTCCTCCTCCATGCTTCACGGTGGGAACCACACATGCAGAGATCATCCATTCATCTACTCTGCGTCTCACAAAAACACGGCAGTTGTAACCAAAAATCTCACATTTGGACTCATCAGCTCAAAGGACAGATTTCCACCGGTCTAATGTCCATTGCTCGTGTTTCTTGGCCCAAACAAGTCTCTTCTTCTTATTGGTGTCCTTTAGTAGTGGTTTCTTTGCACCAATTAGACCATGAAGGCGTGATTCATGCAGTCTCCTCTGAACAGTTGATGTTGAGATGTGTCTGTTATTTGAACTCTGTGAAGCATTTATTTGGGCTGCAATATCTGAGGCTGGTTATTCTAATAAACGTATCCTCTGCAGCAGAGGTAACTCCTGTGGTGGTCCTCATGAGAGCCAGTTTCATCATAGCACTTGATGTTTTTTGCAACTGCACTTGAAGAAACTTTCAAAATTCTTGAAATGTTCTGTACTGACTGACCTTCATGTCTTAAAGTAAAGATGAACTGTCATTTCTCTTTGCTTATTTGAGCTGTTCTTGCCATAATATGGACTTGGTATTTTACCAAATAGGGCTATCTTCTGTATACCACCCCTACCTTGTCACAACACAACTTATTGTCTCAAACACATTAAGAAGGAAAGAAATTCCACAAATGAGCTTTTAACAAGGCACACCTGTTAATTGAAATGCATTCCAGGTGACTGCCTCATGAAGCTGGTTGAGAGAATGCCAAGAGTGTGCAAAGCTGTCATCAAGGCAAAGGGTGGTTACTTTGAAGAATCTCAAATACCCCAAAAATATTTTGATTTTACTTTTTTTTTGTTACTACATGATTCCATGTGTTATTTCATAGTTTTGATGTCTTCACTATAATTCACCAATCTAGATAATATACAACATAAAGAAAAACCCTGACTGGTACTGAATATAATTCATTAATTTATCTTCTTTTCATTTGAAATACCTTTCCATGGTAAAACATATATTAGATTATTCAAAAGGTTTAAAAACACACATCACAGAAGTGTTGGAGAATATTGGGGCCATAATGTTATTAAAACGTTACCTTTCAACTGATCCACATAGAGTACAACCACATACAGGAGCAGAAGTTTTACGTTTTAATGTTACGTGCACAAGTACAGTGAAATGCCTTACTTGCTCTAAACCCAACAATGCAATCATCAATATCAACGTAGCACTAAAAATAACAGAAGGTAAAACAACAACACACAAGAAATATAAATAAGAAGAACACGAGAAGTAGGGAAACATACATTATACAGGGTCAGTCAGATCAGTACCATAATAACAATGTGCAGGGATACTGGAGTGATGGAGGTAGATATGTATAGGGGGAAGGAGACAGGGATACTGCAGTGATGGAGGTAGATATGTATAGGGGTAAAGAGACAGGGATACTGGAGTGATGGAGGTAGATATGTATCGGGGTAAGGTGACTATATACAGGGTCGGTACCATATTAACAATGTGCAGGGAAACTGGAGTGATGGAGGTAGATATGTATAGAGGTAAGGTGACTATATACAGGGTCAGTTCCAGTACCATAATAACAATGTGCAGGGAAACTGGAGTGATGGAGGTAGATATGTATAGAGGTAAGGTGACTATATACAGGGTCGGTACCATATTAACAATGTGCAGGGAAACTGGAGTGATGGAGGTAGATATGTATAGAGGTAAGGTGACTATATACAGGGTCAGTACCATAATAACAATGTGCAGGGAAACTGGAGTGATGGAGGTAGATATGTATAGAGGTAAGGTGACTATATACAGGGTCAGTACCATATTAACAATGTGCAGGGAAACTGGAGTGATGGAGGTAGATATGTATAGAGGTAAGGTGACTATATACAGGGTCAGTACCATATTAACAATGTGCAGGGAAACTGGAGTGATGGAGGTAGATATGTATAGAGGTAAGGTGACTATATACAGGGTCAGTTCCAGTACCATAATAACAATGTGCAGGGAAACTGGAGTGATGGAGGTAGATATGTATAGAGGTAAGGTGACTATATACAGGGTCAGTTCCAGTACCATAATAACAATGTGCAGGGAAACTGGAGTGATGGAGGTAGATATGTATAGAGGTAAGGTGACTATATACAGGGTCAGTACCATATTAACAATGTGCAGGGAAACTGGAGTGATGGAGGTAGATATGTATAGAGGTAAGGTGACTATATACAGGGTCAGTTCCAGTACCATATTAACAATGTGCAGGGAAACTGGAGTGATGGAGGTAGATATGTATAGAGGTAAGGTGACTACATACAGGGTCAGTTCCAGCAGTTGCAGGGATACTGCAGTGATAGAGAGTCCTGTGAGTGTGCATAGAGTCACTGAAAAAACTATTACAAAATTAAAGGGTCAATGCAGATAGTCCATGTAGCCATTTTGTTTGCTATTTAGCAGTCTATGGCTTGGGGATAGAAGCTGTTCAGGAGCCTGTTGGTGTCAGACTTTTTACTCCGGCACCGCTTGCCGTGTCAGAAGCAGAGATGACCGTCTATGGCTTGGGTGGCTGGAGTGTTTAACAGTTTTCTGGGCCTCCAGAGGTCCTGGATGGCAGGAAGCTCGGCCCCAGTGATGTACTGGGCTGTCCGCACCACCCTCTCTAGCGCCATGCGATCGAGGGTTGCACAGTTGCCATACTGAGCAGTGATGCAGCCAGTCAAGATGCTCTCATTGGTGCAGCTGTAGAACTCTTTGTGGATTTGAAGGCCCATGCCAAATCTTTTCAACCTCCTGAGGGGGAAGAGAAGTGGTCGTACTTTCTTTACGACTGTGTTGGTGTGTTTGGACAACTTTAAGTCCTTAGTGATGTGGACACCGAGGAACTTGAAGCTCTCAACTGGCTCCACTGCAGCCCAGCAATATGAATGGGGGCGTACTCGCCCCTCCCGTTTCCTGAAGTCCACGATCAGCTCCTTTGTCTTGCTGACGTTGAGGGAGAGGTTGTTGTCTTGGCACCACACTGCTAGGTCACTTGACCTACTCCCTGTATGCTGACTCATCGTCGCCGGTGATCAGGCCTACCACCGTCGTGTCGTCAGCAAACTTGATGATGGTGTTGGAGCTATGTGTGGCCACGCGGTCGTGGGCGAACAGGGAGTGTAAGAGGGGACTAAGCACACATCCCTGTGGGGCTCCTGTGTTTAGGGTCAGCGTGGTGGTGGTGATGTTGCCTACCCTCACCACCTGTGGTCGGCCCATCAGGAAGTCCAGGATCCAGTTGAAGAGGGAGGTGTTCAGTCCCAGGGTCCCGAGCTTGGTGATGAGTTTGGAGAGCACTGTTGTTTTAAATGCTGAGCTGTAGTCAATGAACAGCATTCTCACATAGGTACTCCTGTTATCTAGGTGGGTGAGGTCAGCGCGGAGTGCAATTGAGATTGCGTCATCTATGGATCTGTTTGGGCAGTACGCAAATTGGAGCGGGTTTAGGGTGTCTGGGATGATTAAGTTGATGTGTGCCATAACCAGCCTCTCAAAGCACTTCATGATTACAGATGTGAACTCTAATTACAGATTAGAGTTCTTGGAAACAGGAATGATGGTGGTTAGCTTGAGACGTGGGGATTACCAGACTGGGACAAGGAGAGGTTGAAAATCACCCTGAATCACCCATAGTACACCCTGAATCACCCAGCTGTTCTTCGCATGCTCTGAGAATACTGTCCGGCCCGCGAGTGTTGACCTGATTAAAAACCCTACTCACGTCGGCCTAAGAGAGTGAGATCACCCAGTCCTCTGGGTCAGCAGGGGCCCTCATGCACGGTTCTGTGTTACTTTTGTCGAAGTGTGCATAAAATGCATTGAGTTGGTCTGATCCGTCACATGCGGCAGATGTCGTAGCCTGTGTAATATGATTCCACCTTGTTCCTATATTGTCCTTTTGTTCGTTTGGTGGCACTGAGGAGGTCTTGGCAGGACTTCCTCTACTTAGTTTGTGAGCTCAGCCGTAACCTCGGGCTTGGCTGCTATAACCCTCTGTGCGGTAGCTCTGTCCTTAAGCTTAGCGCTAACCTCAGTGTTAATCCAGGGCTTTTGATTGGGGAAGCAGCGAACCTTTACTGCGGGGACAACGTCACCGATGCATTTCCTAATGATGCCGGTGACGGAGGTGGTTAGCTTGTCAGCGCTACATTATAAGCTGTCAATCAAACACTTCTGTAGTGTCCCCATAGGCTACAATCTGACTCACTACATATGAATAGGGTTGCAATATTCACCAGGTTTTCCAGAAATTCTTATTGGACGATTCCCGGAAGCAGAAAGGAATGCCCGGTAACCTCCAACCCTACATATGGATGTGAATGTTTTTCTAAGAATGGAGATTATACAGTATCCTCTACATTGTGTCAACGTCCTAGAAGTGTGCAGTGTAATGAGTCACGAGACGATATCACATCCTAGAGTCACAACTGATTGAGCCAGGGGATGCCTTGTTGCCATGGTGATATCTCAATTCCCATTCACTGGTAAAAGTGACTATTCTTTATCTTTCTCACATCTCTTCCTCCCTCCTTCTCTCTCTTTCTCTCTCTCTCTCTCTCTTTCCAGCAACACACCCTTATTCACTGTCTCTCCCTTCCTCACTCCCCCCCTTCCTCCCTCTCACTCTCTCTCCCTCTTTCACCTGGTCCTCACAGACACTTCAGAGGGTTCTTGAATGCTTCTTGTTATGTTAGGCTGTGTAATGATTACCATGATTACCTAGTCTGTTCGGCACCACTCTCTCACAGTCAATTATATCTTTCCAAATTAGGCCTTGACTCTGGGTAATGTTCCTTCTGCTTGTCACGTTTTGTTTTTTAAGGAATTGGATTAAACTTGATTGAGGTCAGACCAAAACCACTACTCCATAAATGGACTTTATTGAATTTCCTACAAAATGTATATTAATTTTAAACATAGTACACTTGTTTTTTGTCAGTGTCTTTGCGTAGTTACTGTACACTACCTCTCCTTACAGCCCTCGAAAGGGTAACATTTGAAAAGTTGTCTTGAAAATCCAGAATATTCCTGTTCAGCCTATGATGATGGTGTATGACATACAGCATGATGCCATTCCAAGCCAGACTGGACCAGAGCCATTTTCCATTTGAGAAAGTCAAAGAGAAATTCTGATGAAAGTGCATCACTAGGAAGGCGAAACACCTTGTTGCAGTGAAACCTTCAATTCAATTCAAGGGGCTTTATTGGCATGGGAAACATATGTTAACATTGCCAAAGCAAGTGAAGTAGATAATATACAAAAGTGAAATAAACAATAAAAATTACAAATAAAAATCTGGCTTCAATCTCTATCTCTTCCATCCTGCACACCAACATATTAGATATTGTCAATACTATTCTCCATATTTGATGTCTACATCAAGAGTAGGAGAAGGATGCCTGAGAGATATCTGGCTCTATCCTGCCTTACCTCCTGCTAGTCCTCTATTTCCTGTCTCACTCTTTTGCACTCTCTTGCTCTTGCTCCTCTCTCTCGCTCTCACTCTTTCGCTCTGTCTCTCTGTCTCTCTTCTCTGCTCTCTGTATCTATAATTTTCTTTGCCTCTGTCATGTAATTTTTCTCTCTTTCTGTCTCTCTCTGTCCTCTCGCCTCTCTCTCTCTCCTCTCTTTCTCTCTCTCCTCTCCTCGTCTATATTTTTCTTTGCCTCTGTCATATAATCTCTCTCTCCTCTCGCCTCTCTCTCTCTCTCCTCTCGCTTCTCTCTCTCTCCTCTCTCTCCTCTCTCTCTTCTCTCTCTCTCTCTTCTCTCTCTCTCTCTCCTCATCTATATTTTTCTTTGCCTCTGTCATAATTTCTCTCTCTCCTCTCGCCTCTCTCTCCTCTCTCCTCATCTATATTTTTCTTTGCCTCTGTCATATAATTTCTCTCTCCTCTCGCCTCTCTCTCCTCTCTCTCCATCTATATTTTTCTTTGCCTCTGTCATATAATTTCTCTCTCCTCTCGCCTCTCTCTCTCCTCATCTATATTTTTCTTTGCCATTGTCATATAATTTCTCTCTCTTATTCCATACAGAGACTGGTAGTGGATCACGGTGAATGCCATTAGAATGCTAATCTCTGTAAAAGCATTACTGTAAAAACCAATAAACATAATTTTCCACACAAAAAATATTAGTGTAAAACTTGTAGGGCTCCCTTGAGAGGAACAGATTGTCCTGTCCTTCACAATGAACTGTACCACAATGGGACTCACATGGACAGACGAAGGACAGATGAAGGACATGTTAAAACGTGTAAAACACACATACA
Source organism: Salvelinus alpinus (assembly GCF_045679555.1). Classification (NCBI taxonomy): domain Eukaryota; kingdom Metazoa; phylum Chordata; class Actinopteri; order Salmoniformes; family Salmonidae; genus Salvelinus; species Salvelinus alpinus. The sequence goes on along the minus strand of NC_092112.1, from coordinate 12,614,593 downwards.
TTACTAAATGCAGGGGTAAATTGAGACATATTTAACATTCAGCATCACTCCGTCAAGAGAAATATAAACACAGCATGGGAAGCAAGGCCCAGCCAATCAGAATGAGTTTTTCCTCACAAAAGGGCTTCATTACAGACCGAAATACTCCTCAGTTCATCAGCTGTCTGGCTGGTCTCAGACAATCCTGCAGGTGTCGAAGCCGGATGATGAGGACCTGGGCTACTGTGTAACGATGTTTATTCAGCTTCTTGATATGCCTCAAAGGGGGGAAAATGCTCACTAACAGTTATTTACATTTTTTATGAGAATTAAGCTTGTTGTGTGTGGAGAGGAGAGGAGAGGAGAGGGAGGGAGGGAGGGAGGGAGGGAGGGAGGGAGGGAGGGAGGGAGGGAGGGAGGGAGGGAGGGAGGGAGGGAGGGAGGGAGGGAGGGAGGGAGGGAGGGAGGGAGGGAGGGAGGGAGGGAGGGAGGGAGGGAGGGAGGGAGGGAGGGAATGGTAGCTGTCAGATATCTGTCTTCCTGCCTGTTTCAGTGCTGTGATAGGGATCTCATACATTAATACATGAAGGTATGGACCTTGAGTCCTGTTGGTTGGATGGATAAAACACATCAAATAAAATTGAGTCTGTGATGGTAGTCCAAATATGTTTCCTAACTGTGGAGACAATGGAATTGAATGTTTCATGTTACAATGTTTCACCAATACCAGCTCTCTAAATCACTATGATAGAATGTCTAGATACATTCCATGCACAGCAAATTAACCTGCAAGAGCTAATCTCCAAAACCAAAATACGAGCCTAAATGACAGACCACTGCATCACGCGCATGCAGAGAAGTGCACAAACACAAACGTTTCCGTACACACACACAGACCAATTTGTAAACATCATCCACCGCATGTAGCCCTGTATAAATGTGTTCTCTTTTTATTAACACTCGTGTATCCATAGTGTTTAACCTTCCCTTCTCTTCGTATCCTAAGGCCCTCGGCCTAGGCACCTTGCATAGGGCAGTGGTTCTGCTCATCGGGGCTCGTGGTGCACTTTATAGAGAGTTTTGGGACACAGTCTTAGCCTTAGGCCCAGCAACTGTTATCCTCCTGACAACATAATTACGAGAGCACCTGCAAGCCTCCTGACAACATAATTACGAGATAGTCATTTAGAACACAGCCACAGGTTATAAACAGCACCGAGGAAGAACACGCAACTCTCTACGGCAACCTGGTTAGTCGTATAAACCACGTGGCGAGGAGGAGTGAGAGACAAAGAGAGAGAGACAGACTACAGAGAGACAGACAGACAGACAGACAGACAGACAGACAGACAGACAGACAGACAGACAGACAGACAGACAGACCTTACCCTCCACCTTACCCTCCACCCTATCCTCCACCTTACCCTCCACCTTACCCTCCACCTTACCCTCCACCCTACCTCCACCCTATCCTCCACCTTACCTTCCACCATACCCTCCACCATACCCTCCACCTTACCCTCCACCCTATCCTCCTATCCTCCACCTATCCTCCACCAGAGGGAGGGAGGGAGGGAGGGAGGGAGGGAGGGAGGGAGGGAGGGAGGGAGGGAGGGAGGGAGGGAATGGTAGCTGTCAGATATCTGTCTTCCTGCCTGTTTCAGTGCTGTGATAGGGATCTCATACATTAATACATGAAGGTATGGACCTTGAGTCCTGTTGGTTGGATGGATAAAACACATCAAATAAAATTGAGTCTGTGATGGTAGTCCAAATATGTTTCCTAACTGTGGAGACAATGGAATTGAATGTTTCATGTTACAATGTTTCACCAATACCAGCTCTCTAAATCACTATGATAGAATGTCTAGATACATTCCATGCACAGCAAATTAACCTGCAAGAGCTAATCTCCAAAACCAAAATACGAGCCTAAATGACAGACCACTGCATCACGCGCATGCAGAGAAGTGCACAAACACAAACGTTTCCGTACACACACACAGACCAATTTGTAAACATCATCCACCGCATGTAGCCCTGTATAAATGTGTTCTCTTTTTATTAACACTCGTGTATCCATAGTGTTTAACCTTCCCTTCTCTTCGTATCCTAAGGCCCTCGGCCTAGGCACCTTGCATAGGGCAGTGGTTCTGCTCATCGGGGCTCGTGGTGCACTTTATAGAGAGTTTTGGGACACAGTCTTAGCCTTAGGCCCAGCAACTGTTATCCTCCTGACAACATAATTACGAGAGCACCTGCAAGCCTCCTGACAACATAATTACGAGATAGTCATTTAGAACACAGCCACAGGTTATAAACAGCACCGAGGAAGAACACGCAACTCTCTACGGCAACCTGGTTAGTCGTATAAACCACGTGGCGAGGAGGAGTGAGAGACAAAGAGAGAGAGACAGACTACAGAGAGACAGACAGACAGACAGACAGACAGACAGACAGACAGACAGACAGACAGACCTTATCCTCCACCCTATCCTCCACCTTACCCTCCACCTTACCCTCCACCCTACCCTCCACCTTACCCTCCACCTTACCCTCCACCCTACCCTCCACCCTATCCTCCACCTTACCCTCCACCTTACCCTCCACCCTACCCTCCACCCTATCCTCCACCTTACCCTCCACCCTACCCTCCACCCTATCCTCCACCTTACCCTCCACCCTACCCTCCACCATACCCTCCACCTTACCCTCCACCTTACCCTCCACCCTATCCTCCACCCTATCCTCCACCTTACCCTCCACCTTACCCTCCACCCTACCCTCCACCCTATCCTCCACCTTACCCTCCACCTTACCCTCCACCCTACCCTCCACCCTATCCTCCACCTTACCCTCCACCCTACCCTCCACCCTATCCTCCACCTTACCCTCCACCCTACCCTCCACCATACCCTCCACCTTACCCTCCACCTTACCCTCCACCCTATCCTCCACCCTATCCTCCACCTTACCCTCCACCTTACCCTCCACCCTACCCTCCACCCTATCCTCCACCTTACCCTCCACCCTACCCTCCACCTTACCCTCCACCTTACCCTCCACCTTACCCTCCACCCTATCCTCCACCTTACCCTCCACCTTACCCTCCACCCTACCTCCACCCTATCCTCCACCTTACCCTCCACCCTATCCTCCACCTTACCCTCCACCATACCCTCCACCTTACCCTCCACCTTACCCTCCACCCTACCCTCCACCCTACCTCCACCCTATCCTCCACCTTACCCTCCACCCTATCCTCCACCTTACCCTCCACCATACCCTCCACCTTACCCTCCACCTTACCCTCCACCCTACCCTCCACCTTACCCTCCACCTTACCCTCCACCCTATCCTCCACCTTACCCTCCACCTTACCCTCCACCCTACCTCCACCCTATCCTCCACCTTACCCTCCACCATACCCTCCACCTTACCCTCCACCTTACCCTCCACCTTACCCTCCACCCTATCCTCCACCTTACCCTCCACCTTACCCTCCACCCTATCCTCCACCTTACCCTCCACCCTATCCTCCACCTTACCCTCCACCATACCCTCCACCTTACCCTCCACCTTACCCTCCACCCTATCCTCCACCTTACCCTCCACCTTACCCTCCACCCTACCTCCACCCTATCCTCCACCTTACCCTCCACCCTATCCTCCACCTTACCCTCCACCTTACCCCTCCACCCTACCCTCCACCTTACCCTCCACCTTACCCTCCACCTTACCCTCCACCTACCCTCCACCTTACCCTCCACCTATCCTCCACCTTATCCTCCACATACCCTCCACCTTATCCTCCACCATATCCTCCACCATATCCTCCACATACCCTCCACCATATCCTCCACCTTATCCTCCACCTTATCCTCCACCATATCCTCCACCTTATCCTCCACCATATCCTCCACATACCCTCCACCTTATCCTCCACCTTATCCTCCACCATATCCTCCACCTTATCCTCCACCTTATCCTCCACATACCCTCCACCTTATCCTCCACCATATCCTCCACCTTATCTTCCACCATATCCTCCACATACCCTCCACCATATCCTCCACCTTATCCTCCACCTTATCCTCCACCATATCCTCCACATACCCTCCACCTTATCCTCCACATACCCTCCACATACCCTCCACCTTATCCCCCACCTTACCCTCCACAATACCCTCCACCATACCCTCCACCATATCCCCCACCTTACCCTCCACCATACCCTCCACCATATTTCAGGGCCAGCAACAGGGCGGCCAATGAAAACTCTCCAGATGTGCCCCAAATGCCAACCTATTCCCTATTTATTGTGCCTAATAGCTAATAGAGTGCCATTTAGGATGCAGCCAGAGATGTTGCAGCCTTGTATATGTTGGTATTGTAGTGTAGGACATATCTATTCCCCAGGACGGGATGTGAAGGCTTATCAAATAAGCTGGCACGTTGCTTAGCAACAGGTATATCCCAGCTGCTTCAAAGCTAGTTCCATGCATAATAGTTGACATAATGGGAGGGAAACTGTGTCCCAAATTGCACCCTATTCCCTACATGGTGCACTACTTCTGGCCAGAGCTCTATGGGCCCTAGTGCACTACGTAGGGAATAGGGTTCCATTTAGGATGCAACCCTATATCATTTATCCTCACACAGGTGAGTTCATCATAATACAATTAATTAACCTGTGGAATTGAATGAAGCGATGCTAATGTATGTGTACGGGGACATGTGTACGGGGACATGTGTACGGGGACATGTGTACGGGGACATTGTAACTGGATGACACATGCTGGCCAAGCACAGACAGACTGGTACCACTTATGGAGTGTGAGTCTTATTATTGACTTCCTGCTCTCACTTGTACATCTCAAAGGACATTGTGTTCTCACCAGTCAGCGGGGAGTGAATAAACTGTTGGAAGATGATAAAGAGTTAGAAAGAATGACAGAAAGGAACTGTACTGTAGTCCTTGAAAATGAAAGAGAACTAACTACCATAATGCTTTCATCATATCTGAATGGACTGGTAGATATCTGAATGGACTGGCAGACATCTGAATGGACTGGCAGACATCTGAATGGACTGGCAGATATCTGAATGGACTGGCAGACATCTGAATGGACTGGCAGACATCTGAATGGACTATCAGACATCTGAATGGACTGGCAGATATCTGAATGGACTGGCAGACATCTGAATGGACTGGCAGACATCTGAATGGACTGGCAGATATCTGAATGGACTGGCAGACATCTGAATGGACTGGCAGACATCTGAATGGACTGGCAGATATCTGAATGGACTGGCAGACATCTGAATGGACTGGCAGACATCTGAATGGACTGGCAGACATCTGAATGGACTGGCAGATATCTGAATGGACTGGCAGACATCTGAATGGACTGGCAGACATCTGAATGGACTGGCAGATATCTGAATGGACTGGCAGACATCTGAATGGACTGGCAGACATCTGAATGGACTGGCAGATATCTGAATGGACTGGCAGACATCTGAATGGACTGGCAGGTAGTGGCAGATATCTGGAGGTAGTGGCAGATATCTGGAGGTAGTGGAGGTAGTGGCAGATATCTGGAGGTAGTGGCAGACATCTGGAGGTAGTGGAGGTAGTGGCAGACATCTGGAAGTAGTGGAGGTAGTGGCAGATATCTGGAGGTAGTGGAGGTAGTGGCAGACATCTGGAGGTAGTGGAGGTAGTGGAGGTAATGGCAGACATCTGGAGGTAGTGGAGGTAGTGGCAGACATCTGGACGTAGTGGAGGTAGTGGCAGATATCTGGAGGTAGTGGCAGACATCTGGAGGTAGTGGCAGACATCTGGAGGTAGTGGCAGACATTTGGAGGTAGTGGCAGATATCTGGAGGTAGTGGAGGTAGTGGCAGACATCTGGCGGTAGTGGAGGTAGTGGCAGACATCTGGAGACAGTGGAGGTGGTGGCAGACATCTGGAGGTAGTGGAGGTGGTGGCAGACATCTGGAGGTAGTGGAGGCAGTGGCAGACATCTGGAGGCAGTGGAGGTAGTGGCAGACATCTGGAGGTAGTGGAGGTAGTGGCAGACATCTGGAGGTAGTGGAGGTAGTGGAGGTAGTGGCAGACATCTGGAGGTAGTGGAGGTAGTGGAGGTAGTGGAGGTAGTGGAGGTAGTGGAGGTAGTGGCAGACATCTGGAGGTAGTGGAGGTAGTGGAGGTAGTGGAGGTAGTGGCAGACATCTGGCGGTAGAAGCAGACATCTGGCGGTAGAGGCAGACATCTGGAGATAGTGGAGATAGTGGCAGACATCTGGAGTTAGTGGAGATAGAGGCAGACATCTGGAGATAGTGGCAGACATCTGGTGGTAGTGGCAGACATCTGGTGGTAGTGGCAGACATCTGGTGGTAGTGGCAGACATCTGGCGGTAGTGGCAGACATCTGGCGGTAGTGGAGATAGTGGCAGACATCTGGTGGTAGTGGCAGACATCTGGCGGTAGTGGAGATAGTGGAGGTAGTGGCAGACATCTGGAGATAGTGGCAGACATCTGGTGGTAGTGGCAGACATCTGGCGGTAGTGGCAGACATCTGGTGGTAGTGGCAGACATCTGGCGGTAGTGGAGATAGTGGCAGACATCTGGCGGTAGAAGCAGACATCTGGAGATAGTGGCAGACATCTGGTGGTAGAAGCAGACATCTGGAGATAGTGGCAGACATCTGGTGGTAGTGGCAGACATCTGGCGGTAGTGGCAGACATCTGGAGATAGTGGAGGTAGTGGCAGACATCTGGAGTTAGTGGCAGACATCTGGAGATAGTGGAGGTAGTGGCAGACATCTGGCGGTAGTGGCAGACATCTGGAGTTAGTGGCAGACATCTGGAGATAGTGGCAGACATCTGGAGATAGTGGAGATAGTGGCAGACATCTGGAGGTAGTGGCAGACATCTGGCGGTAGTGGCAGACATCTGGAGTTAGTGGCAGACATCTGGAGATAGTGGAGGTAGTGGCAGACATCTGGAGTTAGTGGCAGACATCTGGAGGTAGTGGCAGACATCTGGCGGTAGTGGCAGACATCTGGCGGTAGTGGCAGACATCTGGTGGTAGTGGCAGACATCTGGAGTTAGTGGCAGACATCTGGAGATAGTGGAGGTAGTGGCAGACATCTGGAGTTAGTGGCAGACATCTGGAGATAGTGGCAGACATCTGGAGATAGTGGAGGTAGTGGCAGACATCTGGAGGTAGTGGCAGACATCTGGAGGTAGTGGCAGACATCTGGTGGTAGTGGCAGACATCTGGAGATAGTGGCAGACATCTGGCGGTAGAGGCAGACATCTGGAGTTAGTGGCAGACATCTGGAGATAGTGGCAGACATCTGGTGGTATTGGCAGACATCTGGAGATAGTGGCAGACATCTGGAGGTAGTGGCAGCCATCTGGATGTATTGTTTGCTGCAGAGTTTTCTCAGAACAGTTTCTCGACAGTAAGTGGAAATCCTTCTGCGCTGCTCTGGTGTTGGTGGGGGTTTGGGGATTTGGGGATTTGGCCACCAAATCCCTTCATAATCAGGAAGTATGTAATGCAGACATGTGAGTAGTAGGCAGCAATATACCAATCAATGAATGAAGAAATATGGCTGAAGAAATATGACCATATAGCATAGACAAAGCAAAATGGCTGTGAAAGTACTATATGATCAAATAACAGTTTTATTTTATAAATTGTAACAATAAAATTAAGCAACGCTCATATGCAATAGAATGACAGAAGTCTTACCAGAATTGATACATACAAATCAAACGGTTTATTAAAGAGACACTTACTAACAAATACAAGAACATGTTTCAGTTTAATACAATACTCAAAAAAACAAGATCCAGATTTATCAATAATGGCTCTCAATAACTGCTCTCTTGAGTTGGGTTGAGGTCAGGACTCTGACTGGGCCGCTCCAGAAGGCGTATTTTCTTCTGTTGAATCCATTGTGTTGTTGATTTACTTCTGTGTTTTGAGTCGTTGTCCTATTGCATCATCCAACTTCTGTTGAGCTTCAATTGGTGGACAGATAGCTTAACATTCTCCTGCAAAATGTCTTGATAAACTTGGGAATTCATTTTCCCGTCAATGATAGCAAGCTGTCCAGGCCCTGGGGCATCAAAGCAGCCCCAAACCATGATGCTCCCTCCACCGTACTTTACAGTTGGGATGAGGTTTTGATGTTGGTGTGCTGTGCCTTTTTTTCTCCACACATAGTGTTGTGTGTTTCTTCCAAACAACTCAACTGTAGTTTCATCTGTCCACAGAATATTTCACCAGTAGCGCTGTTTCTGAGATCTCTTTTGTTCGAGGCATGGTTCACATCAGGCAATGCTTCTTGTGAATAGCAAACTCAAATTTTGTGAGTGTTTTTTATAAGGCAAGGCAGCTCTAACCAACATCTCCAATCTCGTCTCATTGATTGGACTCCAGGTTAGCTGACTCCTGACTCAAATGAGCTTTTGGAGAAGTCATTAGCCTAGGGGTTCACATACTTTTCCCAACCTACACTGTGAATGTTTAAATTATGTATTCAATATAGACAAGAAAAATACAATAACTTGAGTGCTATTAGTTTAAGCACACTGTGTTTGTCTATTGTTGTGACTTAGATGAAGATCAGATCACATGTTAATACCACACACCTGTCTATATAAGGTCAGAATATTGTAGACACACCCACCACCACACCTTCATTAATATGGTGTATCACCACCACACCTTCATTAATATGGTGTATCTGTGGACACACCTCCTCCCCACCTTCATTAATATGGTGTATCTGTAGACACCTCCACCACACCTTCATTAATATGGTGTATCTGTAGACACCTCCTCCCCACCTTCATTAATATGGTGTATCTGTAGACACCTCCACCACACCTTCATTAATATGGTGTATCTGTAGACACCTCCACCACACCTTCATTAATATAGTATATCTGTAGACACCTCCACCACACCTTCATTAATATGGTGTATCTGTAGACACACCTCCACCACACCTTCATTAATATGGTGTATCTGTAGACACCTCCACCACACCTTCATTAATATGGTGTATCTGTAGACACCTCCTCCCCACCTTCATTAATATGGTGTATCTGTAGACACCTCCTCCCCACCTTCATTAATATGGTGTATATCTGTAGACACCTCCTCCCCACCTTCATTAATATGGTGTATCTGTAGACACCTCCACCACACCTTCATTAATATGGTGTATCTGTAGACACCTCCTCCCCACCTTCATTAATATGGTGTATCTGTAGACACCTCCTCCCCACCTTCATTAATATGGTGTATCTGTAGACACCTCCACCACACCTTCATTAATACGGTGTATCTGTAGACACCTCCACCACACCTTCATTAATATGGTGTATCTGTAGACACCTCCTCCCCACCTTCATTAATATGGTGTATCTGTAGACACCTCCACCACACCTTCATTAATATGGTGTATCTGTAGACACCTCCACCACACCTTCATTAATATGGTATATCTGTAGACACCTCCACCACACCTTCATTAATATGGTGTATCTGTAGACACACCTCCACCACACCTTCATTAATATGGTGTATCTGTAGACACCTCCACCACACCTTCATTAATATGGTGTATCTGTAGACACCTCCTCCCCACCTTCATTAATATGGTGTATCTGTAGACACCTCCACCACACATTCATTAATATGGTGTATCTGTAGACACCTCCTCCCCACCTTCATTAATACGGTGTATCTGTAGACACCTCCTCCCCACCTTCATTAATACGGTGTATCTGTAGACACCTCCTCCCCACCTTTATTAATATGGTGTATCTGTAGACACACCTCCACCACACCTTCATTAATATGGTGTATCTGTAGACACCTCCACCACACCTTCATTAATATGGTGTATCTGTAGACACCTCCACCACACCTTCATTAATATGGTGTATCTGTAGACACCTCCTCCCCACCTTCATTAATATGGTGTATCTGTAGACACCTCCACCACACCTTCATTAATATGGTGTATCTGTAGACACGCCTCCTCCACACCTTCATTAATATGGTGTATCTGTAGACACCTCCACCACACCTTCATTAATATGGTGTATCTGTAGACACCTCCTCCCCACCTTCATTAATATGGTGTATCTGTAGACACCTCCTCCCCACCTTCATTAATATGGTGTATCTGTAGACACCTCCTCCCCACCTTCATTAATATGGTGTATCTGTAGACACCTCCTCCCCACCTTCATTAATATGGTGTATCTGTAGACACCTCCTCCCCACCTTCATTAATATGGTGTATCTGTAGACACCTCCTCCCCACCTTCATTAATATGGTGTATCTGTAGACACACCTCCTCCCCACCTTCATTAATATGGTGTATCTGTAGACACCTCCTCCCCACCTTCAGTAATATGGTGTATCTGTAGACACCTCCTCCACCACACCTTCATTAATATGGTGTATCTGTAGACACGCCTCCACCCCACCTTCATTAATATGGTGTATCTGTAGACACCTCCACCACACCTTCATTAATATGGTGTATCTGTAGACACCTCCACCACACCTTCATTAATATGGTGTATCTGTAGACACCTCCTCCCCACCTTCATTAATATGGTGTATCTGTAGACACCTCCTCCCCACCTTCATTAATATGGTGTATCTGTAGACACCTCCACCACACCTTCATTAATATGGTGTATCTGTAGACACACCTCCTCCCCACCTTCATTAATATGGTGTATCTGTAGACACCTCCTCCCCACCTTCATTAATATGGTGTATCTGTAGACACCTCCACCACACCTTCATTAATATGGTGTATCTGTAGACACCTCCACCACACCTTCATTTATTAGATCTCCACCCCAAAACGAATAGCGGGTGAATAGCAGGTGAATAGTGGGTGAATAGCGGGCTGTTCTCATGCTTAAGTTCAGGGTCAGAATATACATAGAGAGAAAAGTGCATAAGAAGGGAATGATGGTGAGAACTCTCCCCTTGGTGAATAAATTAAGGAGAGAGGAAGGAGAGAGGAAGGAGGAGAAGGATGATGATGATGCTATAAAGAAAGATGAATATGATGAGGAGGAGGAGGAAGAGGAAGAGGAGGAGGAGAAGCAGTAGGAGGAGGAGCAGGATATTAATAAGGTGGTGATGATGATGATGATAACAACAACAATGATGTCTATGCCGTCGTAAAGGATAACCATTCTGACGACTAAGGCTGCATAGAAAATAAAATCCACCAAACCCTTTTAACAAACAGGTACTTTGTTCTCGTGGTTCTCTGTTTTCAGAGCTAGTCATGTGTTTAGTCTAAAGTCTGCCTCTGTGACTCCAAGAAGATTATCTAGGCCTGTTTTTCTTACATTTTCTGGCCGGTGAATAGGTGTCAAAACTGGATCAAAGACCCATTATTATAATGCAGTCATATTTTTCAATATCACACATATCAACAGTGAACCAACTGAAGATATATTTATCTGTCTTAAAGTCTAAACATTGTTGTTGTTGTTAGTATTCATGTTTTAAGACCTGCTAAGTCAAAACACACATCTTAAGTAAAAAGGTCTTAAGAGGTCAGTTATTTTATGCTCGTAGGAATGTACATTATTAGTTCATACGTATGCAGTAAACTTCAGATTAGTTATAATCTGTGTCTAGACTGAATAACACCGCAATTGAAACTCATATGGAGGTCATTTAGCGCACAGAAAAACCCCCAAAACATCTTACATAAAATGTGCAAATCCTATTAGGTGCAACATATTGCAACAGGCTTGTTATTCAAAGCTCACATTTCCATTACTCTTGGAAGTGGAAGCAAATCTTGGACGTTTTTTTTCATCCAAGGTAGCCTAGTGGTTAGAGCGTTGGGCCAGTAACCGAAAGGTTACTAGATTGAATCCCCGAGCTGACAAGGTAAAAAATCTGTCGTTCTGCCCATGAGCAAGGAAGTTAACCCATTGTTCCCAGGCCGACATTGTAAATAAGAATTTGTTCTTAACTGAAATAAAAGTCGAATAAAATAAATAAATATTTCCTTCAACATGCCACTGCTCTACATTCAAGATCTAACATGTAGTAAAGTAAGATTCCTACAGGCACCATTGATTTATTGGTTAACCTCATTAGGGAATTAACAGTAAGGGGCTGAATCACTGTACAGAAAAATGAATTCCCTGCACGCTCCTTCGACTGCTAAGATAAATATATCAAACTATGTTTAGCCTCTGATAAGGGTTACATTCAGACCTTATATAAAAGGTAACTGCCATAATAAAGGAAACACCAACTGAACGTGTCTTTTAATAGGGCGTTGGGCCATCACGAGCTGAGAGTCTTTAGGTGCCTTTTGGCCAACTCCAAGCAGGCTGTCATCTGCCTTTTACTGAGGAGTGGCTTCCATCTGGCCACTCTGCCATAAAGGCCTGATTGGTGGAGTGCTGCAGAGATGGTTGTCCTTCTGGAAGGTTCTCCCATCTCCACAAAGGAACTCTAGAGCTCTGTCAGAGTTACCATCAGGTTCTTGGTCACCTCCCTGACCAAGGCCCTTCTTTCTCCCCTGATCGCTCAGATTGGCTGGGCAGCCAGCTCTAGGAAGAGTCTTGGTGGTTCCAAACTTCTTCCATTTCAGAATGATGGAGGCCCCTGTGTTCTTGGGGACCTTCAATGCTGCAGAAAGGTTTTGGTACCCTTCCCCAGATCTGTGCCTCGACACAATCCTGTCTCGGAGCTCTATGGACAATTCTTTTGACCTCATGGCTTGGTTTTTGCTCTGACATGCACTGTCAACTGTGGGACCTTATATAGACAGGTGGGTGCCTTTCCAAATCATGTCCAATCGATTGAATTTACCACAGGTGGACTCCAATTAAGTTGTAGAAACATATCAAGGATGATTAATGGAAGCAGGATGCACCTGAGCTCAATTTAGAGTATGTAAATAAGGTATTTAAATACAAAATATTAAAAAGCTAACATTTTTTAAAACCTGTTTTCACTTTGTCATTATGGGGTATTGTGTGTAGTTGAGGATTTTTATTTATTTAATCCATTTTAGAATAAGGCTGTAACTTAACAAAATGTGGAAAAAGTCAAGGGGTCTGAATACTTTCCGAAGGCACTGTACAGTATACAGGTACAGTATACAGTTAATCTTTGAACTGCAAAGCGTGAGACTCACCTAGGTCATCAATGAAATTCATGTCAAATGGAATCTGCCATAATATTACAGAAGGCATGGCTGAACCTCAGGTGTAAAGCTGATAGAGTGATGGTCTGGCCAAACCTCAGGTGTAAACTGATAGAGTGATGGTCTGGCCAAACCTCAGGTGTAAAGCTGATAGAGTGATGGTCTGGCCAAACCTCAGGTGTAAACTGATAGAGTGATGGTCTGGCCAAACCTCAGGTGTAAACTGATAGAGTGATGGTCTGGCCAAACCTCAGGTGTAAACTGATAGAGTGATGTCTATCTCTGCCATTGACTACCACCTGAAGCACTTACAGGAATCAATCAGCTGGAAAAAGACAAACCTTCAGTATGAATGTTTACAGTAAGCCAAACAATAAAGTGGTAAAGTGCAATTCCGTTGTGTGTTGTAGCCGCTATCACTTCAATCTGTGGTCCACTGCACAATATTGGCTGATGCAGGTGAGGTGATGCGAAGAGAGAGAGGATGTAGTATAAATTGGGAGATAGTAGACAGCATAGTGCATCGTGGGTAACCGTGGAGGGAGGGGGTTATGGCTTAACAAATACACTGAACAAATACACATATTTGTTTACATCCCTGTTAGTGAGCATTTCTCCTTTGCCAAGATAATCCATCCACCTGACAGGTGTGGTATATCAAGAACTTGATTAAACAGCATGATTATTGCACAGTTGCACCTTGTGCTGGGAACAATAAAAGGCTACAGTTTTGTCACACAACACAATGCCACAGATGTCTAAAGTTTTGAGGGAAAGTACAATTGGCATGCTGACTGCAGGCATGTCCATCAGAGCTGTTGCCATATACTTTAGTGTTAATTTCTCTACCATAAGCCGGCTGCAACATCATTTTAAGAGAATTTGGCAATGCGTCCAACCGTCCTCACAACCGCAGACCATGTGTATGGCGTCATGTTGGTGAGCGGTTTGCTGACGTCAACGTTGTGAACATAGTGCCCCATGGTGGCGGTGGGGTTATGGTATGGGCAGGCATACGCAATGGACAACTAACTCATTTTTGTTTTTCTATGACAATTTGAATGCACAGAGATAACAAGACGAGATCCTGATTGTCGTGCCGTTCATCTACCACCATCACCTCAAGTTTCTGCATGATTATTCCCGGCCCCATGACGCAAGGATCTGTACACAATTCCTGGAAGCTGAAAATGTCCCAGTTCTTCCATGGCCTGCATACTCAGGCATGTCACCCATTGAACATGTTTGGGATGCTCTAGATTGTTGTGTATGACAGCGTGTTCCAGTTCCCGCCAATATCCAGCAACATCACACAGCCATTGGAGAGGAGTGGAACAACATTCCACAGACCACAATCAACAGCCTGGTCAACTCTATGCCAAGGAGACGTGTTGCGCTGCATGAGGCAAATTATGGTCACACCAGATACTGACTGGTTTTCTGATCCACGTCCCTACCGTTTTTTAAGGTATCTGTGACCAACAGATGCATATCTGTTTTTCCAGTCATGTGAAATCCATAGACTAGGGCCTAATGTCCTCCAGAGTGGTGCAGTGGTTTAAGGCACTGCATCGCAGTGCTAGCTGTGCCACTAGAGATTATGGGCTTGAGTCCAGGCTCTGTCGCAGCCGGCCGCGCCCGGGAGACCCATGGGGCGGCGCACAATTGGCCCAGCGTCGTCCGGGTTAGGGGAGGGTCTGGCCGGCAGGGATGTCCTTATCCCATTGCGCATTAGCGACTCCTGTGGCGTGCCAGGTTAACTTACGGGTTAACTGGGAATTGAGTCAAAAAGCAGTGTGGCTTGGTTGGGTTGTGTTTCAGAGGACGCACGGACCTTGACCTTCGCCTCTCCCGAGTCCGTACGGGAGTTGCAGCGATGAGACAAGACTGTAACTACCAATTGAATACCATGAAATTGGGGAGAAAAAGGGGGTAAAAAAAAAAAAAATAAGATTAGGGCCTAATGTATTTATTTCACTTGATTATTATCCTTATATTAACTGTAACTCAGTAAAATCTTAGAAATTGTTGCATTTATATTTTTGTTGCGTATATTTAAAGACATTCTGGGTTGCTGTTTACACTTCTCTCTGTGTCAGAAGGTAATTGAAAGAGAAGGTTCTGTTGCTCCAGGGCTTTCACCTTAGATTTCAGGGGAAGCGATACAATGGCTGATGTTTATGTTATGACGTGGATTAGTTGGTGCTGTAACGAAAACATTACAGCCAAAACATGACTATTACTTACTTACAGTGGTAAGAAAAAGTATGTGAACCCTTTGGAATTACCTGGATTTCTGCATAAATTGGTCATAAAATTTGATCTGATCACAATAATGAACATAGACTAATAGCACATAAAGTATTGTATTTTTCTTGTCTATATTGAATACATCATTTAAACATTCACAGTGTAGGTTGGAAAAAGTATTTGAACCCCTAGGCTAATGACTTCTCCAAAAGCTAATTGGAGTCAGGAGTCAGCTGACCTGGAGTCCACTCAATGAGACGAGATTGGAGATGTTGGTTAGAGCTGCCTTGCCCTATAAAAACCACTCACAAAATGTGAGTTTGCTGTTCACAAGAGCATTGCCTGATGTGAACCATGCCTCGAACAAAAGAGATCTCAGAAGACCTAAGATTAAGAATTGTTGACTTGCATAAAGCTGGAAAGGGTTACAAAAGTATCTCTAAAAGCCTTGATGTGCATCAGTCCACGGAATGACAAATTGTCTATAATCGGAGAAAGTTCAGCCCTGTTGCTACTCTCCCTAGGAGTGGCCGTCCTGCAAAGATGACTGCAAGAGCACAGCGCAGAATGCTCAATAAGGTTAAGAAGAATCCTAGTGTCAACTAAACTCTTACAGAAATCTATGGAACATGCTAACTTCTCCGTTGACGAGACTTCGATACGTAAAACACTAACCAAGAATGGTGTTAATGGGAGGACACCACGGAAGAAGCCACTGCTGTCCAAACAAAACATTGCTGCACGTCTGAATTTTGCAGGAGAATGTTAGGCTATCTGTCTGCCAATTGAAGCTCAACAGAAGTTGGGTGATGCAATAGGACAACGACCGAAAACACAGAAGTAAATCAACAACACAATGGATTCAACAGAAGAAAATACACCTTCTGGAGCGGCCCAGTCAGAGTCCTGACCTCAACCCGATTGAGAGGCTGTGGCATGACCTCGAGAGCAGTTCACACCAGACATCCCAAGAATATTGCTGAACTGAAACAGTTTTGTAAAGACGAACGGTCCAAAATTCCTCCTGACCTTTGTGCAGGTCGCAACTACAGAAAACATTTGGTAGAGGTTATCGCTGCCAAATGAGGGTCAACCATTTATTAAATCCAAGGGTTCACATACTTTTTCCACCCTGCATTGTGAATGTTTACACGATGCGTTCAATAAAGACATGAAAACGTATAATTGTTTGTTGTGACTTAGATGAAGATCAGATGAAATTGTATCTATTTATGCAGAAATCCAGGTATTTCCAAAGGGTTCACATACTTTTCCACTGTACATATATGTTGTTGACATACTTGATAGCACATAAATCTGTCAGTGACCACGCGTAAAAAAAAAAAAAAAAAACTAAATGACAAAGTACATGATTCAGACCTTGTGACTTAAGCGCTACAACAAAATATCTTTATGTAAGGGTTATAGATTAAATCTGACTATCAATTGATCAAGAGACTTTCGTTAGGCGAAAGTGAATTTCTCATTTCATTTATACCTTGCAGACTGTGTTGTAAACGGTCAGGGTATTGATCGGCAGCTTCTCTGCAGAGTCAATAGAATTGATCCGTGGAGACTTGGTAGGTAGGAGATCTTTCCCCTCACTCCAGCCTCTCTTCGAGGTCTGCGTCCTAAAAAGGCACCCTGTTCCCTTTATAGTGCACTACTTTTGAAGAAGAAGGTAAAAAGTAGTGCACTATATAGGAAATAGGACATTTTGGACCGACCTTCTACTAGGGATGGTCCATTAGGAGTGTTTCTCAATCTGTTTAATAAACAGGGACTGGCATATTTCTTTAAAATAAGTTTTGCTACACCTGCAATAACATCTGTTAAATATGTTTATGTGACCAATAAAATTAACCAGGTAGGCTAGTTGAGAACAAGTTCTCATTTACAACTGCGACCTGGACAAGACAAAGCAAAGCACTGCGACACAAACAACAACACAGAGTTACACATGGAATAAACAAACATAGTCAATAATACAATAGAAAAAGTCTATATACAGTGTGTGCAAATGAGGTAGGATAAGGGAGGTAAGGCAATAAATAGGCCATAGTGGCGAAATAATTACAATATAGCAATTAAACACTGGAGTGATAGATGTGCAGAAGATGAGTGTGTAAGTAGAGATACTGGGGTGCAAAGTAGCAAAATAAATAAAATAACAGTATGGGGATGAGGTAGTTGGATGGGCTATTTACCGTACACGTGCAGTGATCTGTGAGCTGCTCTGACAGCTGGTGCTTAAAGCTAGTGAGGGAGATAGGAGTCTCCAGCTTCTGTGATTTTTGCAGTTCGTTCCAGTCTTTGGCAGCAGAGAACTGGAAGGAAAGGTGGCCGAAGGAGGAATTAGCTTTGGGGGTGACCAGTGAAATATACCTGCTGGAGCGCGTGCTATGGGTGGGTGCTGCTATGGTGACCAATGAGCTTAGATAAGTCAGGGCTTTACCTAGCAAAGACTTATAGATGACCTGGAGCCAGTGGGTTTGGCGACGAATATGAAGCGAGGGCCAGCCAACGAGAGCATACAGGTCGTAGTGGTGGGTAGTATTTGGGGCTTTGGTGACAAAACGGACGGCAATGTGATAGACTGCATCCAATTTGCTGAGTAGAGTGTTGGAGGCTATCTTGTAAATGACATCGCCGAAGTCAAGGATCGGTAGGATAGTCAGTTGCCAGTCATAATGCCAACTCCTTGTCACTCATTGGTTTGAGCAATGAGCAAGGAAGTTGGCAAGAGCAGAAACAGATCTGGGACCAGCCAAGCTATGTTTTTGTTCCTCCTGAGGTACAGCTAACATCAAAACTAACACTCTAGCATCTCAGGGACCGGAAAGCAATATCCCACCGACTGGGGCCAGTCCAGGAACCGGAGGTTAACGAACACTGAAGAATTTCATTATAGAATATGAGCAAAGCACGAGGATCATACAATTCTGTTAATTCAAAGTACTTTTATTTGCATACTGTACAATTGCACTTATCATGTTATTCATTGCATTGAAGTCACTGTATCTGTAGGACAAAGGGTTGGCATTGGACAGGAATGATATTCAACACACATGTTCTACCCTAGAGTATGAACTCAAGGTAACATATAATGCAGATTAAACCCACATATGGACAGCTACGACTCAAGGCTTTACAGATTTTTCAAAATGAAATATATATTCCTTTTGATGAAAAAACAACTCGAGAGAAAATTCCACAGCTAAGGTTTGACACAGATAAAAGACTTGATGACCGTTTAATCATGTTAGAAAATGTTTTGGAAAAACACCTTCAGAAACACTCGTGTAACTTCAATGTCACCCAGAATCCATGATTCATCCACTGTTCGTGTTACTGTCCATGTCAATCACAATGTAAATGTGTCCTTCCAAGAATTAAATGCATTGCGTGTATGTTCAATCCATCATTGGCCTGAAGTCCAACATTTTCTTAGAAATCAACTAGAACGAATTGATTGGACTAATTATGTTGAATAAAACAGAGATATTGAAAAGGTTTTAACCCCGCTGCTCTGTTAGCAGTGCCAGTACAAATCAACTGTTTCATGGAAAGATATATTATTATTTTTTTAAGCGAGAACATCCAAACCAGGACATTGGGGATAATATATAATATATAATAATATATATGCCATTTAGCAGACGCTTTTATCCAAAGCGACATACAGTCATGCGTCCATAGCTTTCTGTTTTACGTATGGGTGGTCCCGGGAATCAAACCCACTACCCTAGCGTTACAAGCACCATGCTCTACCAACTGAGCTATGAAGGACCACGAAGAGATTGGGGTCGACCAATGTCTCCAGAAAAACGTGGCTTTAGACATTAGACCTGGGATATTAGGTGTTGTGAGCGGCCTGGTGCGTGGCCTGGTGCGCGGCCTTTTACCTACTAGCCTGGTATTTACATAACATGTATCCATTACACCAGGTATTCACAAACTGGGGTACGCAATGCCGTCGAGGGTACGCCAAATAAAAATGTGATTCACATTTAAAAAATCAATCTATTTTTTTTCACATTTTCAAACAGTACATTTATATTTTTCAACGGGGCTATACATTTGGGTGAGGTTTATTTCTCGCCTGAGTAGCCTCGTTTCACTGCCAAAAATAAAATTAAACCGTCTAGTGTTCAGCGAAATAACAACACAATGTCAAATACAGGTAGCCTAGTCAAATAATTAACATCCAATCACATTAACCGTTACTCTCTCACGGGAAACCTTCACTCTTGCTCAGACATTTAGAAACGAAACATGACAATTTGAAAAACTAGCCACGGGAGATTTTTGAGCGAGAATAAAGACAACGTTCGGTAGTAAGACATGTATAAAAGCAGCAGATACCATTAATAAGAAGGGGCTAGAAGCGTCTTATAATGGTGAGCTACCGAGTGGCTAGGACAGGCAAGCCCCATACTATTGTGGAGGACTTAATTCATCCTGCTGCCGCGGATATGGCTGGGACAAAGCTGGTGGAAAAGGACAAAAAAACTATACAGACAATGCCTTCATCAAACAACACTGTTTCACAACGCATCAGTGACATGGCAGGAGATGTTTGCATACAAGCCAATGAATTATATGCGTTACAGCTGGATGAGTCAACAGACGAGGTAGGACTGGCACAACTCCTGGTATATGTCCGTTACGTTTATGGGGGGTCAATTAAGGAAGAAATCCTCTTCTGCAAACCACTGGAAACCAGGACAACATGAGAGGATATTTTTTAAATACTGGACAGCTTTGTGACATCAAATGGACATTAGTGGTCAAGATGTGTTGGTATCTGTACTGATGGCTCTCCCGCAGCTATGACAGGGAGACATAGTGTAGAGGTAATGCGCGTGCAAGCAGTTTCTCCCGACGCCACTTGGGTACACTGCAGCATCCACCGAGAGGCTCTTGCTGCCAAGAGAATGCCTGAATGCTTGAAAGACGTTTTGGACACTACAGTGAAAATTGTTAACTTTGTTAAAGCAAGGCCCCTGAACTCTCGTGTATTTTCTTAAAGTTCTTTACTGACCATAACTTTCACTTGTCTGACCGCTTGCATGATGACGAGTTTCTCACAAGACTGGCATATCTGGGTGATGCTTTTTCTCGCCTGAATGATCTGAATCTAGGATTACAGGGACTCTCCGCAACTATATTCAATGTGCGGGACAAAATTGAGGCTATGATTAAGAAGTTGGAGCTCTTTTCTGTCTGCATTAACACGGACAACACACATGTCTTTCCATCATTGTATGATTTTTTGTGTGCAAATGAACTCAAGCTTACGGACAATGTCAAATGTGATATAGCGAAGCACCTGAGTGAGCAATTACGCAGGTACTTTCTCGAAACAGACGACACAAACAACTGGATTTGTTATCCCTTTCATGCCCTGCCTCTAGTCCACCTACCGATATCTGAACAAGAGAGCCTCATCAAAATTGCAACAAGCGGTTCTGTGAAAATTGAATTTAATCAGAAGCCACTGACAGATTTCTGGATAGGGCTGCGCTCAGAGTTTCTTGCCTTGACAAATCGCGCTGTTAAGACACTGATGCCCTTTACAACCATGTACCTATGTGAGAGTGGATTCTCAGCCCTCACGAGCATGAAAACTAAATACAGGCACAGACTGTGTGTGGAAAATGATTTAAGACTGAAACTCTCTCCAATACAACCCAACATTGCAGAGTTATGTGCATCCTTTCAAGCATACCCATCTCATTAACCTGTGGTGAGTTATTCACAATTTTTTATGAACAAATAAGGTTTTATATGTAAGACGGCTAAATAAAGAGCAAAATTATTGATTATTATTATATTATAATTTGTGCCCTGGTCCTATAAGAGCTCTTTGTCACTTCCCACGAGCCGGGTTGTGACAAAAACTCACACTAATTTTTATGTTTAATAAATGTATCGTATAGTGTGTGTGGCAGGCTTACAATGATGGCAAAAAACAACATTTGAGAGTGCGCTGACCCTGGTGCTAGAGGGGGTACACAGCTGGAGGTTGAATGTTTGAAGGGGTACAGGACTATAAAAAGTTTGGGAACCACTGCATAACACGACAGAGAGAATCAACAATGAGACAGACTCATCGAGCTCTGGAGTTGTACTTTCTGTTCTCTCTTACAGGGGGCCCTTGGGCAGGTGGTTGGTCAGGTGGTTGGTCAGATAGTTGGGCAGGTGGTTGGTCAGGTGGTTGGTCAGGTGGTTGGGCAGGTGGTTGGTCAGGTGGTTGGTCAGGTAGTTGGGCAGGTGGTTGATCAGGTAGTTGGGCAGGTGGTTGGTCAGGTGGTTGGTCAGGTGGTTGGTCAGGTGGTTGGTCAGGTGGTTGGTCAGGTGGTTGGTCAGGTGGTTGGTCAGGTGGTTGGGCAGGTGGTTGATCAGGTGGGGCTTCCTCCACTGACTTTGTACCCAGTCATTGACACAAAACCGATCACAAATCATCCACATGCTGACCTCCGCCCATAACTGTGATCAGGGGTCATCACTTCAAAGGTCAATGTTCAGGGTTTATAGTTCAGGGGTCGATGTGGGGAAGGTGCTGACCTTGTTGTTCCTGCTGATTCGTCGTTCTGGCCGTGGGCGTGGCTGTTTGGTCTGGATCAGTTCCTCGGGGGTGTTCCCTAGCGGTGGGAGGAGCCTCTTTTTACTGTTCCTGGTCTCCGGCAGCCACTGGGGCGGCAGCTCGAACGGCCCAAACCCAAACTGGGTGGCGTCCTCGGGATCCGTGGGGGTTGCTGGCGCCACCTGTGACGAGGAGGTGTAAGCACAGGCACGGACAGGTGAGACCTCGGGAAATATGAGCGGAGGTTGTTCTTTAGTTACCGGGACGCTGTCTCTGGTTGGTTCGGTCTCTTTCTGTCGAACCACCTTCCCTCCATGTCTCCCTCCTCCCCCTGCCTGGTGGTGGTTCTCTTTGGGATGAGAACAGCCCCCCACCCCAGACCCTAATGAAGGGCTCTCATTCTCCACCTCCTCCTCCTCCTCCTCTTCATCGGTCGGCCTAAAGATCTGCTGCTGTCCGATATTAAACATCTCCAGGAGCTGGCTCCCAGCCCGAGCAGACCCCTCCAGGGCCCCAGACCCTCCCAACCCTCCCTCACCCCTCAGCCCCAGATCCCCAGTGCTGACCACGTTACGCCGGCTGTAGCGTCTGTGTACCCGGACTAGAACATCAAACAGGCAGCGCCTAGCTGAGCCGTTCACCGTCAGAAACAGCAGAGGGTTGGTAAGGAGAGACACCTTGGGCAGCCAGATGGCCGTGAGATGGAGAGAAGGGGACAAGTCCTCCCCGTCCCCGAGAAGAGTGCGGTATACCACCAACGCCCCATAGGGGGCGCTACAGGCTGAGAAGGCTAACACCACAGCCAGTAACGTAGCATGTAGCTCAGCCTCGCGTTGAGAGACATAAGGGATGGAGATGGAGTTCTGAGGTGTTCTCAACGCCGCGATGATCACTTTCTTCTTCTGGCTGGCGCTGAGGGCTCGGCGAATCAGGACCATTAACAGGAAGACGACAACGAGCGGAAGGATCACCGTGGTTACGTTGTAGGTCAGCACGTAGACCATGTGACCCAGGGAGCGGGCCCGGGCGTCGGAACATGACGAGGTTGCGTATACGTCCGTAACGTTGGTTACGGCGAACACAGGCACGCTGGCGATGGTGGCGTGAATCCAGATGTAGATGACAAGGTCACGTGACCTGGCGTCTGAGATCTTCCTCTCCAGAGGGTAGAGGACAGAGTAGTACCTAGAGGGGAGGAGAGGATAGACAACATTACACACTGCAGAGCATTCACACTGAGTTGAGCCTCTGCAGTGACACCTTTAACCGTAACATTAACCTGTAGATACTTAGTCAAAAAAAAGCAACAGACAACAGAAGAAGAACACGTATACACTGTAAGCATTCTGTTCTTTGAGTGATAGATCAGAACAGTAGTAACTACCAAGGCTTTGTGTGTTCGATGTAGATCAGGACAGTGGTAACTACCAAGGCTTTGTGTGTTTGATGTAGATCAGGACAGTGGTAACTACCAAGGCTTTGTGTGTTCGATGTAGATCAGGACAGTGGTAACTACCAAGGCTTTGTGTGTTCGATGTAGATCAGGACAGTGGTAACTACCAAGGCTTTGTGTGTTCGATGTAGATCAGGACAGTGGTAACTACCAAGGCTTTGTGTGTTCGATGTAGATCAGGACAGTGGTAACTACCAAGGCTTTGTGTGTTCGATGTAGATCAGGACAGTGGTAACTACCAAGGCTTTGTGTGTTCGATGTAGATCAGGACAGTGGTAACTACCAAGGCTTTGTGTGTTCGATGTAGATCAGGACAGTGGTAACTACCAAGGCTTTGTGTGTTCGATGTAGATCAGGACAGTGGTAACTACCAAGGCTTTGTGTGTTCGATGTAGATCAGGACAGTGGTAACTACCAAGGCTTTGTGTGTTCGATGTAGATCAGGACAGTGGTAACTACCAAGGCTTTGTGTATTCGATGTAGATCAGGACAGTAGTAACTACCAAGGCTTTGTAATCTGTCCCCAAGTATTCCCACAAATAAAAAGAGACATGTGATCGTGTCTCAATGTGATCAAGGTATGAATTGATTGTTATTTTCAAATACAATCTCTTTTTGGCCGTAGTTGTGGTCAATTTGCACTGTACAAATTATTATCATTATTTTCTGCCCCCCCCCCCCCCCCCCCGAACATTCGTTCCAACAAAAAAATTGTCCTGCAGCTTAATCTAGTTGCCTACCCCTGATCTAAACTAACATTGCTGTACCTACCTACCTCCCTAACTAGGTGGGTCAAATATACATGTAAACTACCCTGCGGTGGATAAGATGGATATAGACTGAAGAATGATAGTAGCAAATCTATCATTGTTTCCCGCTCTCATTCACAGAACCCTTGACTGGTTGAACAGAAGACATACTCCAGTATGAATGAGTATAAGTGGGTGTTTTGCGTGGCTAAGTGGAGCAAGCCGAAGAGAGAGATCTTACTGAGGTGTGGAGAGTCTTATGTGGAAAAAAATACACATATTTTGATAGTTTCTTACTAACATGCAAGTAGATGTGTGTGTGTGTGTGTGTGTGTGTGTGTGTGTGTGTGTGTGTGTGTGTGTGTGTGTGTGTGTGTGTGTGTGTGAGTGAGTGAGTGAGTGAGTGAGTGAGTGAGTGAGTGAGTGAGTGAGTGAGTGAGTGAGTGAGTGAGTGAGTGAGTGAGTGAAGAAGTGTAGCAGTGATGAAGAAGAGAGTGTAGTGATAGAGCAAAAGAGGAGAGAATGTGTTCAGCTGTGAGTGTAGAATGGAGTGTAGAATGGAGTGTAGAATGGAGTGTAGCTGTGAGTGTAGAATGGAGTGTAGCTGTGAGTATAGAATGGAGTGTAGAATGGAGTGTAGCTGTAAGTATAGAATGGAGTATAGAATGGAGTGTAGAATGGAGTGTAGAATGGAGTGTAGAATGGAGTGTAACTGTGAGTATAGAATGGAGTGTAGAATGGAGTGTAGCTGTGAGTATAGAATGGAGTGTAGAATGGAGTGTAGAATGGAGTGTAGAATGGAGTGTAGCTGTGAGTGTAGAATGGAGTGTAGAATGGAGTGTAGCTGTGAGTGTAGAATGGAGTGTAGAATGGAGTGTAGCTGTGAGTGTAGAATGGAGTGTAGAATGGAGTGTAGCTGTGAGTGTAGAATGGAGTGTAGCTGTGAGTGTAGAATGGAGTGTAGAATGGAGTGTAGCTGTGAGTATAGAATGGAGTGTAGAATGGAGTGTAGCTGTGAGTGTAGAATGGAGTGTAGAATGGAGTGTAGAATGGAGTGTAGCTGTGAGTATAGAATGGAGTGTAGAATGGAGTGTAGCTGTGAGTATAGAATGGAGTGTAGAATGGAGTGTAGAATGGAGTGTAGACTGTGAGTATAGAATGTGAGTGTAGAATGGAGTGTAGACTGTGAGTGTAGAATGTGAGTGTAGAATGGAGTGTAGAATGGAGTGTAGAATGGAGTGTAGCTGCGAGTGTAGAATGGAGTGTAGAATGGAGTGTAGCTGTGAGTGTCAGGGAGAGAGTCCCTCCCTGTGGATTGTCAGTTAGTCTGGCTGCAGCTCAGAACAGGGAGCTCTGCAGGAGAGACAAACAGCACCAGGCAGAGTGGAGTACACATGCTGCATCAATTACAGCCCGTCTCCAAACCACAGGGGGTGAGCAGAGATAGAGGTTTTATCTGGTACAAAAACAGATTATAATGTTTTCAGTTTTAAATGCCCATACCAGTAGAAATCCACTTTTTCGAGCTGAAAGACGATGGCCAGAGCTTACCCATGATGTTGCACAACGATTTAAGTCAATAAGTAATCGTTTTAGTCAAAGTATGATATATTTGAAGTGAAGAATCCTAACTGCCTACTTCGTGCAATTTTGTGTGAATGCAGTGTCTTTTCCTATGATATGACATACAAATTATTTTCAACCTACAGAAAAAAACATGTTTTCACGTGAAATTTCAGATGTGAAATCATGTGAAAATTGGAACACTTCACATAACATTTCATGTTATCACATGTTGCTTTACATGTTATCACATGAAAATGTGTTTTTGGAACACTTCACATGTGAAATTCATGTGTTTTTTTTTCATAAAGGAGGGCTGGGTTTTATTTGAATGTTGCCACCCACCAGCATGGCATTGTTTATTAAAACAGCTGCAAAGTTCTTCCTCTTGGTGACTGAGATGAGACAAACAGCCTTGTGTCAACTTGGCCACCTGAGCCATGGAGCTAATGACAATACATTTTCTGATAATTAATTTATCATAATCTGTTATCAATCAATGTGTTATCAATTAATTTATCATAATCTGTTATCAATCAATGTGTTATCAATTAATTTATCATAATCTGTTATCAATCTGTTATCAATTTTCACTTATCTTTTAGCTAGTCTGTATAAAACATATATATATTTTTTAAATGTATTGAACCTTTATTTAACAAGTCAAGTCAGTTAAGAACAAATTCTTATTTACAATGACGGCCTACCCCAGACGACGCTGGACCAATTGTGCGCTGCCCTATGGGACTCCGAAATCACGGCCTGATGTGACGCAGCTTGGATTTGAACCAGGTACTGCAGTGACGCGTCCTTGCACTGAGATGCAGTGTCTTAGGCCACTGCGCCAATATGAACGGTTTAGACCACTAAAAGTGTTGCTTTACTACACGCACCACTGCTTTAACAGGTGTAACATTAGAAACCACCAGTGTCTGTCCAGATGATGAAAAGGCACCTGGGGGAAAAAATTCAAAAGCAAAGTCATTGTAGCCTTTCATTTCAGTTCCCCTGTGAGAACCATGAGCACGGGCAGACTTGGCTTTGATGTACCGCAGCCGAAGCCTGCCAGCAGTCTACCAGCAGCCTACCAGCAGTCTACCTGCAGTCTCCCAGCAGCCTACCAGCAGTCTACCAGCAGCCTACCAGCAGTCTACCTGCAGTCTCCCAGCAGCCTACCAGCAGTCTACCAGCAGCCTACCAGCAGTCTACCAGCAGCCTACCAGCAGTCTACCAGCAGTCTACCAGCAGCCTACCAGCAGTCTACCAGCAGCCTACCAGCAGTCTACCAGCAGCCTACCAGCAGTCTACCAGCAGTCTACCAGCAGCCTACCAGCAGTCTACCAGCAGCCTACCAGCAGTCTACCAGCAGCCTACCAGCAGTCTACCAGCAGCCTACCAGCAGCCTACCAGCAGCCTACCAGCAGCCTACCAGCAGCCTACTTACAAAAGGTTGCAGCGAGTCCATTACAATGTAGAAACACAATGCTTATGACAAAACCAGAACCAGAACCAGCCATAGATCTTATTATTTCAAACTATTTCTATGGCAGATTCGTGGCCGCAATTTATGGAAGATGCCAAAACGTTGGAAATAACAAAGACAGGCCAGTGGTTTCCATCTGTGGCGAAGTTAAAGACAGGCCAGTGGTTTCCATCTGTGGCGAAGTTAAAGACAGGCCAGTGGTTTCCATCTGTGGTGAAGTTAAAGACAGGCCAGTGGTTTCCATCTGTGGTGAAGTTAAAGACAGGCCAGTGGTTTCCATCTGTGGTGAAGTTAAAGACAGGCCAGTGGTTTCCATCTGTGGTGAAGTTAAAGACAGGCCAGTGGTTTCCATCTGTGGTGAAGTTAAAGACAGGCCAGTGGTTTCCATCTGTGGTGAAGTTAAAGACAGGCCAGTGGTTTCCATCTGTGGTGAAGTTAAAGACAGGCCAGTGGTTTCCATCTGTGGTGAAGTTAAAGACAGGCCAGTGGTTTCCATCTGTGGTGAAGTTAAAGACAGGCCAGTGGTTTCCATCTGTGGTGAAGTTAAAGACAGGCCAGTGGTTTCCATCTGTGGTGAAGTTAAAGACAGGCCAGTGGTTTCCATCTGTGGTGAAGTTAAAGACAGGCCAGTGGTTTCCATCTGTGGTGAAGTTAAAGACAGGCCAGTGGTTTCCATCTGTGGTGAAGTTAAAGACAGGCCAGTGGTTTCCATCTGTGGTGAAGTTAAAGACAGGCCAGTGGTTTCCATCTGTGGTGAAGTTAAAGACAGGCCAGTGGTTTCCATCTGTGGTGAAGTTAAAGACAGGCCAGTGGTTTCCATCTGTGGTGAAGTTTTCCCTAAATTAATGCTTATGACAAATCCTGCTACAGAACCAGCCATAGATCTTTTGAATGAAGTGTCGTAACAAATAACAGCAACAACCGATGATATTAGCTAGCTAGACAAAGTTAGCAAGATAGCTAGCTACACTGACAGCTGTCAGTCCCCTATTTGTTAATGTTAATCAACCCAGACCCAGTTCATGAATATGTAGAAGTAGCCGTCGTCATTCTTTGGAGGATGTGGAACCTAAACGACAGGAAATGATGTTGAAATAGTGGCGCGGGGGGGGGGGGGGGGGGGGGGGGTCGTTTAAAGGTCTGTGTTTACAAGATCAAGCAGTTTCCCCGCTGTGTGGCTTTCCACATGTATAAATAAATAAAAGCATGAACACAGGATATGTGCTTTATTACTGCACCGAAATATCAGGCAAGAATCAACCGCTAGCAGTCCCCCCCCAGACAGATCTGAACAGATGGGACCAGTAAGCAATATGTTGCAGCTACTAGCAGTGCAGTTTGATTTTCCTGCAATCACCCACCTGTCGAGAGCGATAGCGGAGAAGCTGAGCACGGTGACGGAGCAGAAGAGTTTGTGGAGGAACTTCAGGGCCTTGCAGAGCAGCAGAGTGTGTAGCCACCAGCAGCAGCGAGGGCTGGCCCCTAGAGCCACGTCGAAGGGAACACACACCAGACCCGCACAGATCCCTGAGCACGCCAGGTTCTTAATGAAGCAACTGGTCACCGACTTGAAGACATTGGTACAGCAGGTACACCATAAAACTGTGCCATTGCCTGGGAGAGAGAGAGAGGGGGGAGGGGAGAGAGAGGGGGTGGAGAGGGGAAGAGAGAGGAAAAGAGAGAGAGAGATGAGAGGGAGGGAGAGGGGAAGAGAGAGAGAGAGGGAGAGACAAGAGAGGAGGGAGAGGGGAGGAGAGAGAGAGAAGGAGAAAGAGGGGGGGGGGTGGAGAGGGGAAGAGAGGGGGAGGGAGAGGAAAAGAGAGAGAGAGAGGGAGAGACAGGAGAGGAGGGAGAGGGGAGGAGAGAGAGAGAGAGGGTAGGGGAGAGACAGAGGGAGAAAGAGAAAAAGGGGGGGTGGAGAGGGGAAGAGAGGGGGAGGGAGAGGAAAAGAGAGAGAGGGAGGGAGAGGGGAAGAGAGAGAGGGAGAGGGAGGGAGGGGGGAAGAGAGAGAGAGATGGAGACGGAGGGAGGGAGAGAGAGGGGAAGAGAGGGAGAGGGGAAGAGAGAGAGAGGGAGATGGAGGAGATGGAGGGAGGGAGGGAGGGAGGGAGGGAGGGAGGGAGGGAGGGAGGGAGGGAGGGAGGGAGGGAGGGAGGGAGGGAGGGAGGGAGAGAGGAGAGAGAGAGAGAGGGAGAGGGGAAGAGAGAGAGAGAGAGAGAGGAAGAGAGAGAGAGGGAGAGGGGAAGAGAGAGAGAGGGAGAGGGGAAGAGAGAGAGAGGGGGGAAGAGAGAGAGAGGGGGGAAGAGAGAGGGAGAGGGGAAGAGAGAGAGAGAGACAGGAGGGAGAGGGGAAGAGAGAGGGAGAGGGGAAGAGAGAGAGAGAGAGGGTGAGGGGAAGAGAGAGAGAGAGAGAGAGAGGGGAGAGAGAGAGAGGGGATAGGGGAAGAGAGAGAGAGAGGGAGAGACAGGAGAGGAGGGAGAGGGAAGGAGAGGGAGAGGGGAGGAGAGAGAGAGAGGGGAGGAGAGAGGGAGAGACAGGAGAGGAGGGAGAGGGGAGGAGAGAGGGAGAGGGAGAGGGGAAGAGAGGAGAGATGGAGAGGGAGAGAGAGAGAGAGAGAGGGAGAGGGGAGGAGAGAGAGTGTTTAGACTGGATAATGTGTGATGGTATTAAAATATAAGGGAAGGTAAGAAAATGTAATACAGTGAAATATCATGTGTGAGTTTTGGAAGTGCTTTTTGAAAAACAGTCAGGAATAAACAACATTGAAAAAATTATCGATCTTACATCCCTTTCTGTCTTTTCCAGTTGCCTTAACAATCAGTTTGTCAAAACAATCCATTTAAACTGGAGGGCAGAGGCAGGCCTGAGGGGCGCCAAAAAGACAGATACATTTTAGCAACAGGTGACGTGCCACTGGTATTCCACACATCCCAGAGTTTGTGACTCATCACACCCACCATCCCTCCTTCCCTACTCCCACCATCCCTCCTTCCCTCCTCCCACCATCCCACCATCCCTCCTTCCCTACTCCCACCATCCCTCCTTCCCTACTCCCACCATCCCTCCTTCCCGCCTCCCACCATCCCTCCTATCTCCTTCCCTACTCCCACCATCCCTCCTGTCTCCTTCTCTACTCCCACTATCCCTCCTTCCCTACTCCCACCATCCCTCCTGTCTCCTTCCCTACTCCCACCATCCCTCCTGTCTCCTTCCCTACTCCCACCATCCTTCCTGTCTCCTTCCCTACTCCCACCATACCTCCTGTCTCCTTCCCTACTCCCACCATACCTCCTGTCTCCTTCCCTACTCCCACCATACCTCCTGTCTCCTTCCCTACTCCCACCAAACCTCCTGTCTCCTTCCCTACTCCCACCATCCCTCCTTCCCTCCTCCCACCATCCCTCCTCCCCCTACTCCCACATCCCTCCTCCCACCATCCCTCCTCCCACCATCCCTCCTCCCACCATCCCTCCTCCCACCATCCCTCCTCCCCCTACTCCCACCATCCTCCTTCCCTACTCCCACCATCCCTACTCCCACCATCCCTCCTTCCCTCCTCCCACCATCCCTCCTCCCCCTACTCCCACCATCCCTCCTTCCACCATCCCTCCTTCCCTCCTCCCACCATCCCTCCTCCCCCTACTCCCACCATCCCTCCTCCCACCATCCCTCCTTCCCTCCTTCCCTACTCCTACCATCCCTCCTTCCCTACTCCCACCATCCCTCCTTCCCTACTCCCACCATCCCTCCTTCCCTACTCCCACCATCCCTCCTTCCCCACCATCCCTCCTTCCCTACTCCCACCATCCCTCCTGTCTCCTTCCCTACTCCCACTATCCCTCCTTCCCTACTCCCACCATCCCTCCTGTCTCCTTCCCTACTCCCACCATCCCTCCTGTCTCCTTCCCTACTCCCACCATCCTTCCTGTCTCCTTCCCTACTCCCACCATACCTCCTGTCTCCTTCCCTACTCCCACCATACCTCCTGTCTCCTTCCCTACTCCCACCATACCTCCTGTCTCCTTCCCTACTCCCACCATACCTCCTGTCTCCTTCCCTACTCCCACCATCCATCCTTCCCTACTCCCACCATCCCTACTCCCACCATCCCTCCTTCCCTCCTCCCACCATCCCTCCTTCCCTACTCCTACCATCCCTCCTTCCCTACTCCCACCATCCCTCCATCCCTCCTTCCCTACTCCCACCATCCCTCCTTCCCTACTCCCACCATCCCTCCTTCCCTACTCCCACCATCCCTCCTTCCCTACTCCCACCATCCCTCCTTCCCTACTCCCACCATCCCTCCTTCCCGCCTCCCACCATCCCTCCTGTCTCCTTCCCTACTCCCACCATCCCTCCTGTCTCCTTCTCTACTCCCACTATCCCTCCTTCCCTACTCCCACCATCCCTCCTGTCTCCTTCCCTACTCCCACCATCCCTCCTGTCTCCTTCCCTACTCCCACCATCCTTCCTGTCTCCTTCCCTACTCCCACCATACCTCCTGTCTCCTTCCCTACTCCCACCATACCTACTGTCTCCTTCCCTACTCCCACCATACCTCCTGTCTCCTTCCCTACTCCCACCAAACCTCCTGTCTCCTTCCCTACTCCCACCATCCCTCCTTCCCTCCTCCCACCATCCCTCCTCCCCCTACTCCCACATCCCTCCTCCCACCATCCCTCCTCCCACCATCCCTCCTCCCCCTACTCCCACCATCCTCCTTCCCTACTCCCACCATCCCTCCTTCCCTCCTCCCACCATCCCTCCTCCCCCTACTCCCACCATCCCTCCTTCCACCATCCCTCCTTCCCTCCTCCCACCATCCCTCCTCCCACCATCCCTCGTCCCCCTACTCCCACCATCCCTCCTCCCACCATCCCTCCTTCCCTACTCCTACCATCCCTCCTTCCCTACTCCCACCATCCCTCCTTCCCTACTCCCACCATACCTACTGTCTCCTTCCCTACTCCCACCATACCTCCTGTCTCCTTCCCTACTCCCACCAAACCTCCTGTCTCCTTCCCTACTCCCACCATCCCTCCTTCCCTCCTCCCACCATCCCTCCTCCCCCTACTCCCACATCCCTCCTCCCACCATCCCTCCTCCCACCATCCCTCCTCCCCCTACTCCCACCATCCTCCTTCCCTACTCCCACCATCCCTCCTTCCCTCCTCCCACCATCCCTCCTCCCCCTACTCCCACCATCCCTCCTTCCACCATCCCTCCTTCCCTCCTCCCACCATCCCTCCTCCCACCATCCCTCGTCCCCCTACTCCCACCATCCCTCCTCCCACCATCCCTCCTTCCCTACTCCTACCATCCCTCCTTCCCTACTCCCACCATCCCTCCTTCCCTACTCCCACCATCCCTCCTTCCCTACTCCCACCATCCCTCCTTCCCTACTCCCACCATCCCTCCTTCCCTACTCCCACCATCCCTCCTTCCACCATCCCTCCTGTCTCCTTCCCTACTCCCACTATCCCTCCTTCCCTACTCCCACCATCCCTCCTGTCTCCTTCCCTACTCCCACCATCCTTCCTGTCTCCTTCCCTACTCCCACCATACCTCCTGTCTCCTTCCCTACTCCCACCATACCTCCTGTCTCCTTCCCTACTCCCACCATACCTCCTGTCTCCTTCCCTACTCCCACCATACCTCCTGTCTCCTTCCCTACTCCCACCATCCATCCTTCCCTACTCCCACCATCCCTACTCCCACCATCCCTCCTTCCCTACTCCAACCATCCCTCCTCCTCCTCCTTCCCTACTCCCACCATCTTCTCTCCTTCCTTCTCTCCCTACTCCATCTCTGTCTAGTGCACTAATGAAAAATAATACATCCGCATGTCCATAGTTGAAGGAGTCCCCCTTGAGCTGCTATGATAGAACACTGCGCAGAAAAACAGAGGAGAATAAAGGACTTTTTATAATTGGTATTTCAGCTAGTGCCATTTTCAAGTCTCAATTCAACAGACTGTACTTTCACATCCTCCATTATATTAATTATATGCATTATTATCATTATGGGGCCGAATCAGACATGGGAATTTACACATTTCCTACTGACGCCTTTCCTACGCACTTCTCAGTATTTTGGTAAATCCGACTTAGCTTATTTAGTTGCACAACTCGCTCTGCAGGTGTGGCTACCTTGCACGCTCGGAATCAATTTCATTCCCCTGCTGAAAACCCTACCACTTGCTGGCCAACAGATTTCCTCGTGGAGTTATTCATTCAAAAGGGTTGTCAGTACTTTTATCTTAAGCCATCCCTTTAAATACGGTGTATGTTTTAGTTACAATTTTGTCGACAGACTCGCTAGAATAATATTAAAGATCAATGTAAGAAAGCCATCTAAATATATCCATATTTGTCTCTGTTTCAGCACCAATTGGTAGATTTAAGAATACTCTGATCTTGTGAATTATTTAGGGTTAGGAAAGTGGTTTGGAAAAATGGTTTGGAGAGCCTTTACGCACTAAAGAAAGAAAGCAGTGGTTTGATTCATTCTGAAATGTGCCACATTCAGTTCTTTAACCCATGGTAACGTTGGAAGATCAGTTTACATAGAATTATGATAGGGAGAATCGTGTACACTAGTAGGCTATACCCTCGTCTATACTAACCATGGAACTGTGTGATGACACGGCCAAGTATTGCGCCATGCGTCGGGTTCAAACTGTTAAGGCTTGGTCTGCGCTCCGCTCCATAACTGATTGAATTAGCCCACATGTCTTTTCTTTATATATGATCAACTGTTACTAATGATCCTCAGCAACAACCACACGGCCGTGACGCCGTTTACAGAGGAAGTAATAATTCAACTATAACAATTGAAGGGAACTAACAGTAAATTGTCAGTTGAATATGTGTGTTGTTATTAGGCCTGCTGATGGTCTATACTGTTAGTGGATATTATTTAATATGATAGAAACAGGAGAGAGAGAGAAAGTCGGGGTAGTCTATGATTAAGACATTTAAAGACATTTTATTCTGCATAAATGGCACAGCATTTCATCAACTTTACTGTAGGAAAATGTATATGTTGATACGCTTCATTTTTCTGCCATATGACTGGTTTCACGTCTCCAACGATTGTACGGTCAAATAGATCAAAAACATGTGTCATTTATATATCCACAATCCCCTTATCCAAAGGGATGACTCATTTACCTAGCTTGTTATCAATAGCTGTTATCAAGTTGTACAGTACAGTGCATGGAGAATGGTATCGTTTCTATCGGAAAAAAAGAAAGGAGATTATTTTTCCACTTGGAAGCGGGTAGGTTTGCTAGACCTTATTTATGGTTTCCTCGTGGGTAAAGGTGGTGGAATTATTAAGGAATTACTGTGAAACTTAAATTAAGCTCAGTCTTAAATAACCTCCTGTCCCTTTTAACAGCTGGGCAACAGCACACAATTCAGCAAATAAACGGCTGTTTCAAATAAATACAAATATTTAACTAGGGGGCCTCCCGGGTGGCGCAGTGGTCTAGAGCACCAGAGTCTCTGGGTTCGCGCCCAGGCTCTGTCGCAGCCGGCCGCGACCGGGAGGTTCGTGGGGCGAAGCACAATTGGCCTAGCGTCGTCCGGTTTAGGGAGGGTTTGGCCGGTAGGGATATCCTTGTCTCATCGCGCTCCAGCGACTCCTGTGGCGGGCCGGGCGCAGTGCGCGCTAACCGAGGGGGCCAGGTGCACGGTGTTTCCTCCGACACATTGGTGCGTCTGGCTTCCGGGTTGGAGGCGCGCTGTGTTAAGAAGCAGTGCGGCTTGGTTGGGTTGTGCTTCGGAGGACGCATGGCTTTCGACCTTCGTTTCTCCCGAGCCCGTACGGGAGTTGTAGCGATGAGACAAGATAGTAATTACTAGCGATTGGATACCACGAAAATTGGGAAGAAAAGGGGATAACATTTTAAAATAAATTTAAAAAATAAAATAATAATAATATTTAACTAGGCAAGTCAGTTAAGAACAAATTCTTATTTACAATGATGGCCTACCCCGGCAAAACCCTCCCCAAACCTGGACGACGCTGGGCCAATTGTGTGTCGCCCTATGGGACTCCCGATCACGGCCGGTTGAGATACAACCCAGGATCGAACCAGGGTCTGTAGTGATGCCTCTAGCACTGCGATGCAGTGCCTTAAACCGTTGCACCACTCGAGAGCCCCAAATAAACGCCGGGTCTAAATTAATTGTTTACGAGGTTTCCATGAATTGCCATGAATAGTTTAAGATATAACGTTTGATTTCTTAGAATAAATAATTAAGTAACAACTCAAACAAATGGCAATCATCCGTTTTTATCGCCAGTAAGAAACTGTTAGCCATTTGTTGCTAACTGCTGAGAACTGCTAGCCATTTGTTGCTAACTGCTGAGAACTGCTAGCCATTTGTTGCTAACTGCTGAGAACTGCTAGCCATTTGTTGCTAACTGCTGAGAACTGCTAGCCATTTGTTGCTAACTGCTGAGAACTGCTAGCTAACTGGAAATGAAAAAAAACTGTCAAAAACTTTGGGAGTACAGAACCCTAGAAATCAGCCGATCTAGTGGCGAAAAAAAGAACTGCCGAAAATGCACAGTCAAATAAGCATTTTATTTTTATAGAGGCATACTAAGACAAAAGAAACGTGACACAGTGTGTAAATGATAACACATTAGTGCAGGAAATGAGGACATTGATTAAATGCTGTGTAACGGTAGTCTTCGTTCTCCTCGTCTGAGGAGTAAGAAATGTCGGACCAAGATGCAGCGTGGTGAGTATTCATATTTAATCGAATACTTTCAAGAACGAACAAAACAATAAACTGACAAAAACAACCGAAGACGCTACAGTCCCGAAAATGTGAACACAGGAACACACAAACAGGAACAATCACCCACAACCCACAATACAAAACAGGCTACCTAAATATGGTTCCCAATCAGAGACAATGACAAACACCTGCCTCTGATTGAGAACCATATCAGGCCAAACGACAAACCCCAACATAGAAACACAAAACATAGATAACCCACCCAACTCACACCCTGACCATACTAAAACAAAGAAAATACAAAAGAACTATGGTCAGAACGTGACATGCTGGAATTAAACAATGAACTATGCAAATGAGCAAAAGCTGTGTGCATTAAGGAAATAGACGCCTGTCTCTAATAAACTCCCGGGTTATTAATTGAAGTTTCACGGTATGAAAACGGCTTATCTGTAAGACACCTTCATTTATTTGTTCTCCACCCCAAACTAAGGTGAATAGCACGCTATTCTCATGCTGAAGTTCAAGGTCAAAATACGCATGAAAAGAAAAGAGCATAAAAATGGAATTTACGTTCCATTTTCGTGCGCTTAACTTGGGGTCAGAATCGGCTCCAATATGCACTGCTGGTCTGTTGCAGTGAGACTTGTTTTGAAAAAGGCTGTCCATACATAACGTTTTGCCGTACTGTATGTCTTTAAATGTCTCTGAGAGCAGGAGGGTCCACTGATCTGGTTAAAATGAGCTGCACCTTTCTTTTCTATGTATCATCCTCATTATGTTTCAACGGGCTGGCAGCTGCGGGACACCTATCCGTCTCGGGAACAATGGTCTGTATGGTCTGAGTGCTACTGAACTAGGCAGACATCTTTCTTTCCCCTCCATTCACTTTCTGACTCTTCAGTAACTAGTTCTCCTTCACTATCTCACAGAAGCCCTTCAGGCCCTCACAGCAGGTAGACACAATCTTCTCTTCGCCAAGCTGACAGAAGTCTTTCAGGACCTAACAGGCATAGCTCCGCTACTCCAATCTTTTCAGCTCTTCCTGGAAGCTCCTACTTCCAACAGACAGAGACTTTGAATCCCTCACTAACTGAGACTGAGCCCTCAGAAAGGCATTCAATTATTTAGTTTTCTTCCAGGAAACTCAAATTGTTTCTCTGCTTTAAAAGCCAGTGTTCTAGTAAACTTTTGCTTAGTTTGATTGGCGTGCTGCTGAAGGAGACCATGGTTGCGTCCCTGATCAAAAGGAGTGCACTATATAGGGAATAGGGCTCTGGTCTAAAGTAGTGCACTATATAGGGAATAGGGTGCCATTTGGGACACTCTGATCATTCCCCTATTGACTCTTCAGTAACCCAGAAATCTTCTCCTCCAGCCCCTCTCTCCAGACTGACAGGGCCCCCTCTGACAGTCAGTCAGCCAGTCATTCAGTCAGGCTGCCAGTCAGTCTCTCAGACATACCTTTAAAACACAGGTCATTGACGAGGCCATCGATAAATAAATAAAAATTACCTGTGTTTTAAAGTTAACTAGACAAGTCAGTTAAGAACAAATTCTTATTTACAATGATAGCCTACCGGGGAACAGTGTGTTAACTGCCTTGTTCAGGGGCAGAACAACACATTTTTACCTTGTCAGCTCGGGGATTTGATCTAGCAACCTTTCGGTTACTGGCCCAATGTCTAACCACTAGGCTACCTGCCGCCCAGTCATTGATGACGCCATCGATACCTTTAAAACACAGGTCATCGATACCTTTAAAACACAGGTCATTGATGAGGTCATCTATCCCTTTAAAACACAGGTCATTGATGAGGTCATCGATACCTTTAAAACACAGGTCATTGATGAGGTCATCGATACCTTTAAAACACAGGTCATTGATGAGGTCATCGATACCTTTAAAACACAGGTCATTGATGAGGTCATCGATACCTTTAAAACACAGGTCATTGATGAGGTCATCGATACCTTTAAAACACAGGTCATTGATGAGGTCATCTATCCCTTTAAAACACAGGTCATTGGTGAGGTCATCTATCCCTTTAAAACACAGGTCATTGATGAGGTCATCTATCCCTTTAAAAACACAGGTCATTGATGAGGTCATCTATCCCTTTAAAACACAGGTCATTGATGAGGTCATCTATCCCTTTAAAACACAGGT
Source organism: Salvelinus alpinus (assembly GCF_045679555.1). Taxonomy (NCBI): domain Eukaryota; kingdom Metazoa; phylum Chordata; class Actinopteri; order Salmoniformes; family Salmonidae; genus Salvelinus; species Salvelinus alpinus. The sequence goes on along the minus strand of NC_092112.1, from coordinate 12,576,361 downwards.
CATTGATGAGGTCATCTATCCCTTTAAAAACACAGGTCATTGATGAGGTCATCTATCCCTTTAAAACACAGGTCATTGATGAGGTCATCTATCCCTTTAAAAACACAGGTCATTGATGAGGTCATCTATCCCTTTAAAACACAGGTCATTGATGAGGTCATCGATACCTTTAAAACACAGGTCATTGGACTATTTATCTTCTCTCACACACTCTTTCTCTCTCTCATTCTCTTCCTCCGTTCTTCCTCCCTCCCTCTCCCTCCCTCCCTCATCTCCCCATATCATCTCTCTCTATTGTTTGTAAAGATCACTGGCACCAGGCCTCATCAGTGTTTCAAATGCTTGCTGGGCAATAATGGTGCACCGTGGTTACTGGTTACCAAACTCAATGACTTTTATACAGAGCAAACATTGATCATCTATAACACTAATGCCCAGGACAAAAGCAGATCAGATCGTATTGGTCACATACACATGGTTAGCAGATGTTATTGCGGGTGTAGCGAAATGCTTGTGTTTCTAGCTCCGACAGTGCAGTAATATCTAACAAGTAATATCTAACAGTTTCACAACATATACCCAATAAATCTAAGTAAGGAGCGGACTAAGAATATACATATATAAATCAGAGCGGCATTGGACTAAGATACAGCGGCATAGTATAGAATACAGTACATACATATGAGATGGGTGATGCAATATTTACACACAATTAAAGTGACTAAGATACCGTAGAATAGTATAGAGTACAGTTTCTACATCTGAGATGAGTAATGCAAGATACGGACACATTATTAAAGAGGCTAGTGTTTAATTTCCTTAAAGTGGCCAGTGATTCCTAATCTATGTCTATAGGCAGCAGCCTCTGATGTGCTGGAGAGGGCTGTTTAGCAGTCAGTGGCGTAGTATAGAATACAATACAGTATATACATATGAGACGGGTGATTCAATATGTAAACACAATTAAAGTGACTAAGATACCGTAGAATATTGTAGAGTACAGTTTCTACATATGAGATGAGTAATGGTAGATACAGAAACATTATTAAAGTGGCTAGTGATCCATTTCTAAAAGTGGCCAGTGATTTCTAATCTATGTCTATAGGCAGCCGCCTCTGATGTGCTGGAGATGGCTGTTTAGCAGTGTGATGGCCTTGAGATAGAAGCTGTTTTTCAGTCTCTCGGTCCCAGCTTTGATGCACCAGTACTGACCTCGCCGTATGGATGTTAGTGGGGTGAACAGGCAGTGGCTCAGGTGGTTGATGTCCTTGATGATCTTTTTGGCCTTCCTATGGCATTGGGTGCTGTAGGTGTTTGCCCCCGGTAATGCGTTGGGCAGACCGCACCACCCTTGAAGCTTTCCACCTTCTCCACTGCGGTCCCTTCGATGTGGATAGGGGGGTGCTCCCTCTGCTGTTTCCTGAAGTCCACGATCATCTCCTTTGTTTTGTTGACGTTGAGTGAGAGGTTATTTTCCTGACATCCCACTCCGAGTGTCCTCACCTCCTGCCTGTAGTCCGTCTCGTCATTGTTGGTAATCAGGCCTACTACTGTTGTGTTGTCTGCAAACTTGATGATTGAGTTGGAGAGGTGCTTGGCCACGCAGTCATGGGTGAACAGGGAGTACAGGAGGGGGCTGAGCACGCACCCTTGTGGGGCACCAGTGTTGAGGATCAGCGTTGTGGAGGTGTTGTTTCCTACCTTCACCACCTGGGGGAGGCCCGTCAGGAAGTCCAGGACCCAGTTGCACAGGGCGGGGTTCAGACACAAGGCCTCGAGCTTAATGATGAGCTTGAAGGGTACTATGGTGTTGAATGCTGAGCTATGAGCTATAGCATTCTTACATAGGTATTCCTCTTGTTCAGATGGGACAGGGCAGTGTGCAGTGTGGTGGCGATTGCATCGTCTGTGTATCTATTGGGGCGGTAAGCAAATTGAAGTGGGTCTCGGGTGGGGAAGGACGTTATAGATGAACATCTCATTCCAAAATCACAGGCGTTAATATGGAGTTGGTCCCCCCTTTGCTGCTATAACAGCCTCCACTCTTCTGGGAAGGCTTTCCATTAGATGTTGGAACATTGCTGCAGAGACTTGCTTCCATTCAGCCACAAGAGCATTAGTGAGGTCGAACATTGATGATTGGCGAATAGGCCTGGCTCGCAGTCGGCGTTCCAATTCATCCCAAAGGTGTTCGATGGGGTTGAGGTCAGGGCTCTGGCGCAGGCCAGTCAAATTCTTCCACACCAATCTCGACAAACTATTTCTGTGTGGACCTCGCTTTGTGCACAGGGACATTGTCATGCTGAAACATGACAGGGCCTTCCCCAAACTGTCATTGTATGCTGTAGTGTTAAGATTTCCCTTCACTAGAACTAAGAGGCCTAGCCCGAACCATGAAAAACAGTCCCAGACCATTATTCCTCCTCCACCAAACTTTACAGTTGGCACTATGCATTGGGGCTGCTAGCGTTCTCCTGGCATCCGCCAAAACCAGATTCGCCCGTCGGACTGCCAGATAGTGAAGCGTGATTTGTCACTCCAGAGAACGCGTTTCCTCTGCTCCAGAGTCTAATGGTGGCGAGCTTTACACCACGCTACGCGCTTCAGCCCTCGGTGGTCCCGTTCTGTGAGTTTGTGTGGCTAACCGCTTTGCGGCTGAGCCGTTGTTGCTCATAGACGTTTCCACTTCACAATAACAGCACTTACAGTTGACCGGGCAGCTCTAACAGGGCAGAAATTTGACAAATTGACTTTTTGGAAAGGTGGTATCCTATGACAGTGCCACGTTGAAAGTCACTGAGCTCTTCAGTAAGGCAATTCTACTGCCAATGTTTGTCTATGGAGATTGCATGGCTGTGTGCTTGATTTTGAACACCTGTCAGCAACAGGTGTGGCTGAAATAGCCAAATTCACTAATTTGAAGGTATGTCCACATACTTTTGCATATATAGTGTATTTGGCATAGCAGCTGTAACTACAGTCAGAGGGACTGAGGTTGACACGTTACTGTAAACAGATGAAAAACAGGCACGTAGAGAGAGAGAGAGAGAGAGACAGAGAGAGAGGCAGAGAGAGAGAGAGAGAGAGAGAGAGAGAGAGAGAGAGAGAGAGAGAGAGAGAGAGAGAGAGAGACATACAGAGAGAGAGAGACATACAGAGAGAGAGACAGAGAGAGAGACAGAGAGAGAGACAGAGAGACACAGAGAGACAGAGAGAGGCAGAGAGAGAGAGGCAGAGACAGAGAGAGAGACAGAGAGAGAGGCAGAGACAGAGAGAGAGAGAGAGACATAGAGAGACAGAGAGAGAGACATACAGAGAGAGAGACAGAGAGAGAGACAGAGAGAGAGACAGAGAGAGAGACAGACAGAGAGACAGACAGAGAGACAGACAGAGAGAGAGAGACAGATGGTGTAGGATACTTTACTCACCCAACAGGGATCCTATGAGGATGAGCACCTGGATGGTAGTGGTGAAGTCCCGGTAGGCTTGATCTGTGATGTTGCGCTGCTGGCCGTTGTTGGACAGACCGTTATCCCACGGTGTCGGACCGGACCCATTATGGGAATCCAGCAGGAGGTTGGCCGGGGTGAAATTCGCGGTCCCATCTCCTGCGGTCGGAACCCAACTCCCAACATCCATTTTAGTTCACCCCAAGAGTGTATTTAACTTTAAATTACATCTTTAAGAACCGGTGAATAGCAAGCCGGTGAATAGGCTGAACGTTCGTCAGAAGTGAATACTTGCCCCACTTATTATTCACTAGTATGTGCAATGATGTCAAGATTGATTTGGAAAATGAGACATGAGAATAGATTTGCCCTGAGGTGTCGAAGAGTCCACTGCCCAGCGGGTAAACAGGCTAGGAGACAATTTCAAGACAGAATGGCATTCATTCAAGTCCACACAGTCAAAATAATTGTTCGGAAAAAACGGACAGAATATAGATTCACAATTCCATATGTTCAGATTGCCCAAATATTACATAATGTACATTTTTGTCTTTCCAAAACATGTTTGGTGACATCTCTCAATGCCACAACTGATGAGTGTGCACTGTCCATGGTGATGAAAAATGTTACCGTAAGAGGTAAACTTCTGGCAAACATTCATGTTAAAAAAATATATATATACTTAAACCTACATGAAAACACGAATAGGCTATTGACTGACTAGGCTGCAGTCATAAGCATTGATATTCTACATCCACACATCTGAATGAGGAGAGGATGTGTCAATATCTAACTTATCAAGCACGTTTTCATTTCACGGATTTTATTTCACTGAAAGGCAGTGTAATTTTTCCTAAAATATATGAGATTTAGCCTAGCTACATACCTTCAAGGATTTTCTTATTGAGCCCACTGACAGTATTTTAGGCTACACAACGAACAGCTCGCTCATGAGGTGGTAAATGAGCTGTTTAGACTATCAGTCTGGTCCAGTAGACTATTTGAAATAAAAGAGAAAACACGTTCGTCTATCTCTCTGTCCAATTGATAAAAAATGATCTCCATGCGCGTCACCGTCAGCCCGACGCAGTCTTTCGGTCCGTATTTTCCGTAGACTCGCTGTGCTGTTGGGGGACTGACGAATATTTCTCCTCAAGATCAGACCAGAGGCAAGAGCCCCTCCCCTTCGTGGCAAGATCATAGCCTCTATCTAGTGTCATTTGTTAATGACTAATAAAGAACGAGAGTGCGGGAAGTGGTTGATATATATATATAGGCCGCCTAAATAAACTAAATTCAGCTTTACAACAATGGATGTCACTGTGCATTTCAACGTATTCATCGCAGCATATAGCTACTGTTGCCTAGGCAATTCTTTCCCTAATCGTTGTACTGAAATGTTGCATGTCACTGTGGTCTACAAGGAACTCCAGAGGCCAAAAGGTATTGCCATATCTCCCGATATAACATGCAGATGAGAGATTCCTCTTTAATAGTTTCAAGATACACATGGTATATACACACAGACTGTTTACTTGCACAATTTATTCTATTCCACGATTTTCTTTCTTCATAACGCATTCGTGTACATTAGACTACACGAATTCCAAATTGTTTTGGCTAACGTTTACTAGGCTACCTAGGTGCGCTAATGTTAGCTAGGCTAGGGGTTAAGGTTAAGGTTAGAGGTTGTTTTCTCGGGAGAAATCAATAACTGAATATCACAACACCGGGTAAGCGGGTATGTAGGCTAATACTGTGACATTCTTATCATTCCACTTTTAGCCCTGATATATTACTGCTATTTTCTGAAATTACAATACAAAATTGTAAAAAAATAAATAAACGTGCTTGTAGCACCTACTGTCTTTAATTGTGATTGAAATTCACTGTATACATCGTGTAGTGAACACGAATTTCCAATAAGCAATGTGTCTGTGAGCAATGTGTCAATAATCAGTGATACTTGGGTGGTTTAAATTGTGCAGTTGGTTAACTGAATTCTTTACCAGGAACACTTAAATATTCAACATTGGGACCGGACCTGCAACCCTGTCTTCCATACAACCTTATAATATATTATAATATATTTTACCATTGCATAGAGACAAAGATCATTTCAATCCAGGTATAATTTATGTATTTATTGTCAACTAATCATCTGCTTATCACCTTCTTCCTCTTTTGAAGTAGGTCTATGTACAGTATATATATATATATCATTATATATACACACAGTAATTAAGCAACACACTTTTGCTACATTACACCGATATAGTTCCTCACTTGAGGCTGAATCACTGACAATGTGCTGCTGTGTGTACCTGGTTCTGCGTCTCCTCACAGCATGGTAGCATGCTACATAAAGCTATTAGTTAGTCATCTGAACCACCTCCTTTCTCCGTCTGTCTCTCCTAAATAGGCACAGTTAGGCTTCATGACAAGTGTTCATATGCACCAGTTCCTGCGTGCAGCTCCTGCGTGCCCCTTCCTGCCTGTTTATCGGTCTCCTCCTCCTCCTCCTCCTCCTCCCAGTGTGTTGTTGGAGATGAGACACCTGAACACCGAACCACAGAGTGAACAGAGAGCAGACTAAAGATTCATTCAAATGGAGAGAATAACCAGGTTTCCATCCAACATTTTTATGTGAGTAAAGTACATGTTGGATAAGCATCTGCTTTTGATTCCAACGGCGCTAGAATGTAGTTTTTGAAAAGTTTGTTTTAAGCCTATCCCAAACCTGAACCCTAACCTTAAAAATTCGGAGTTAATGTCTAAACGTATTCTTAAACACTTTGAAATTTGACGTTTGAAACTGCAAAATGGAGACGGGAGTTTTAAGCAGGGGTTGGAACCAAAATTATTTCACAATCATTTTGTTGTTTTTTTGGGTTCCTTTCCACTTTTCAGAACTGCAAAATAAAGTTCTGAACCTGTTTCGAACCTCTAAAAAAAGCAACCATTTATATCCTTCCTTTCTGTTCCTTTTAAAACCTCTGAAATATTTTTTTATTTTTACATTTACAGTGCATTCGGAATGTATTCAGACCCCTTGACTTTTTCCATATTTTGTTACGTTACAGCCTTGTTGTAAAAAAAGTTTTAATCAATCTACACTCAACACCCTATAATGACAAATCAAAAACAGGTTGATTTTTGCAAATGTATTTTTTTTTAAATACAGAAATATTACATTTACATAAGTATTCAGACTCTTTACTCAGTACTTTGTTGAAGCACCTTTGGCAGCGAATACACTCTCGAGTCCTCTTGAGTATGAAAACTACAAGCTTGGCACACCTGTATTTGGGGAGTTTCTCCCATTCTTCTCTGCAGATCCTCTCAAGTTCTGTCAGGTTGGATGGGGAGCGTCACTGCACAGCTATTTTCAGGTCTCTCCAGAGATGTTTGATCGGGTTCAAGTCCGGGTTCTGGCTGGGCCACTCAAGGACATTCAGAGACTTGTCCCGAAGCCACTCCTGCGTTATCTTGGTTGTGTGCTTAGGATCGTTGTCCTGTTGGAAGGTGAACCTTCGCCCCAGTCTGAGGTCCTGTCACGATCGTCAAAGGGAGAGAGAGAGGACCAAGGCGCAGCGTGTGAAAAATACATCTTCTCTTTATTTAGAAGAAGAAAAACTAAACAAAACAACAAATAGACGAACGTGAAGCTATAAATGACTAAGTGCAAAAACATGCAACACAGACATAGACATAGACAATTACCCACAAATGCATGATGCCTATGGCTGCCTTAAATATGGCTCCCAATCAGAGACAAATGAAAGACATCTGTCTCTGATTGAGAACCACTCAGGCAACCATAGACATACCTAGAAACATACACTCAACCATAGACATACCTAGAAACATTCACTCAACACAAACCCATACACTAAACCCAACACCCCCTTTACCATATAACCACCCAAAACACAAACATTCCCCATGTCACACCCTGACCTAACTAAAATAATAAAGAAAACAAAGAATACTAAGGCCAGCGCGTGACAGGTCCTGAGTGCTCTGGAGCAGGTTTTCATCAAGGATCTCTTTGTACTTTGCTCCATTCATCTTTCCCTCGATCCTGACTAGTCTCCCAGTCCCTGCTGCTGAACAATGTCCCCATAGCAGGATACTGCCACCACCGTGCTTCACCGTAGGGATGGTGCCAGGTTTCCTCCAGACGTGACGCTTGACATTCAGGCCAAACAGTTCAATCTTGGACTCTCAGACCAGAGAATCTTGTTTCTCATGATCAGAGTCTCCTTTAGGTGCCTTTGGGCAAACTCCAAGCGGGCTATGAGCCTTATACTGAGGAGTGGCTTCCGTCTGGCCATTCTACCATAAAGGCCTGATTGGTGGAGTACTGCAGAAATGGTTGTCCTTCTGGAAGGTTCTCCCATCTCCACATAGGAACTCTGGAAATCTGTCAAAGTGACCATCGGGTTCTTGGTCACCTTCCTGAGCAAGGCCCTTCTCCCCCGATTGCTCAGTATGGCCGGGCGGCCAGCTCTAGGAAGAGTCTTGGTGGTTCCAAACTTCTTCCATTTAAGAATGATGGAGGCCACTGTGTTCTTTGGGACCTTCAATGCTGCACACATTTTTTGGTACTCTTCTCCAGATACTGTATGTGCCTCGACACAATCCTGTCTCGGAGCTCTACGACAATTTCTTTGACCTCATGGCTTGGTTTTTCACTGACATGCACTGTCAACTAAGAGACCTTATATAGACAGGTGTGTGCCTTTCCAAATCATATCCAATCAATTGAATTTACCACAGGTGGACTCCAATCAATTTGTAGAAACATCTCAAGGGTGATCAGTGGAAACAGGATCCACCTGAGCTCAATTTCAAGCCTCATAGCAAAGGGTCTGAATACTTATGTGAATATGTTAATAAAAAATTATTATACATTTTCAAAAAAACTTTATTTTCTTTGTCATTATGGGGTATTGTGATGTCATTATGGGGTATTGTGATGTCATTATGGTGTAGATTGATGAGGACATTTTTTTTTAACTCAATTTTAGAATAAGGCTGTAAAGTAACCAAATGTGGAAAAAGTCAAGGGATCTGAATACTTTCTGAATGCACAGTAAATTACTAAAATGTGAATGGATCAACAACCCTTTCAAATGAACGAGAGACATAAAACACGACCTATGAATTATCATTATAGAAATATCTCTCAATAAAAACTATGACTCACAAGGCCTTGCTAGTGAGGTGCCACTTCACCTTTACAAAAGGACCCAGATAAAAGAGCTATGGTGAAAGCCTATTATTATTACTACTATTATACAAGTGAATGGTATTTGGGTATTACATAATATAGTATTGAACAGTCAGGGGTTGGAACCGGTTCAGGGAACAGAACGGAAGTCATCTATACTGTTCCGGAACAAAATCGTTATTTTCAAAGCTTAGAAACCGGTTAATAACGTTCTTTTAAAAATCCGGGCCATTTGTTTTTTCAGTCCCACAGAAAAAGCACAAAAAAATTTAATTAGAGAAGAATGGATTAACTTTTTCAATGCTAGTTAAGGATGCTATAGTTATCACGTTTCACATTGGATTTATTAACTACAGAAATGTAAGACGTGTTTTTAATTCTGGTGCCGCTCTGCACACACAAGTTTGTTAGCTAGCTAGCTAGCTCTGGTCCAACCATAGAGAATGATAGAGGTCTCTAGTGGCCAAAAGGCCTTTTTTAGCATGGTCAGCGCCACTGAGGGCTTCCACCATGCTTACGCCATTTTAAGAGTAGTCAAAGTAGTCAACTGGCTGGGAATTCCTACGGGTTGTAGCCTTAATGGCGCAAAGATTATGCTTTCATCGGTGTTGAATCCTTACTTGCCTAGCAGTAGCAGCACCAAGTTAGCCCTAAAAATGGCCGGCATGTATAGCTAAGAGGTCGGTCTTTTCAGGTCAAACTTGCCAAGGGTGGATGCAGCTTGGACTTTGTCCCAAATACAATGCTTTTAGTTTTTTAAATATTTAGGACTAACTTATTACTTTCCACCCACTCTGAAACTAACTGCAACACTTTGTTAAGTGTTGCGGTCATTTCAATCGCTGTAGTAGCTGACATGTATATTGTTGAGTCATCCCCATACATAAACAAACTGGCTTTACTCATGTCATTAGTAAAGATTGAAAAAGTAAGGGGCCTAGACAGCTGCCCTGAGGAATTCCTCATTCTACCTGGATTATGTTGGAGAGGCTTCCATTAAAGAACACCCTCTGTTAGACAGGTAACTCTTTATCCACAATATAGAAAGGGGTGTAAAGCCATAACACATATGTTTTCCCAGTAGCAGACTATGATCGATAATGTCAAAAGCCGCACTAAAGTCTAACAAAACAGCCCCCAAAATATTTTTATCATCAATTTCTCACAGCCAATCATCAGTCATTTGTATAAGTGCTGTGCTTGTTGAATGTCCTTCTCTATAAGCATGCTGAAAGTTTGTTGTCAATTTGTTTACTGTAAAATAGAAACATTTTCCAAAAGTTTACTAAGGGTTGGTAACAGGCTGATTGGTCGGCTATTTGAGCCAGTAAAAGGGCCTTTACTATTCTTAGGTAGAGGAATAACTGTTGCTTCCCTCCGGGACTGAGGGCACACACTTTATAGTAGGCTGAAATTAAAATATGGCAAATAGCAGTGGCAATATCGTCCGCTATTATCCTCAGTAATTTTCCATCCAAGTTGTCAGACACCGGTGGCTTTTCATTGTTGATAGACAACAATAATTATTTCACCTCTTCCACACTCACTTTACAGAATTCAAAATTACAATGCTTGTCTTTCATAATTTGGTCAGATATACTTGGATGTGTATGTAGTGTCAGCGTTTGTTGCTGGCATGTCATGCCTAAGTTTGCTAATCTTGCCAAAGAGGGCCTCCCGGGTGGCGCAGTGGTCTAGAGCACTGCATCGCAGTGCTATGCTGCGCCACCAGAGTCTGGGTTCGCGCCCAGGCTCTGTCGCAGCCGGCCGCGACCGGGAGGTCCGTGGGGCGACGCACAATTGGCTTAGCGTCGTCCGGGTTAGGGAGGGTTTGGCCGGTAGGGATATCCTTGTCTCATCGCGCTCCAGCGACTCCTGTGGCGGGCCGGGCGCAGTGCGCGCTAACCGAGGGGGGCGGGTGCACGGTGTTTCCTCCGACAAATTGGTGCGGCTGGCTTCCGGGTTGGAGGCGCGCTGTGTTAAGAAGCAGTGCGGCTAGGTTGGGTTGTGCTTCGGAGGACGCATGACTTTCGACCTTCGTCTCTCCCGAGCCCGTACGGGAGTTGTAGCGATGAGACAAGATAGTAATTACTAGCGATTGGATACCACGAAAAAATTGGGGAGAAAAGGGGATAAAAATTTTAAAAAAGAAAAAAATATATATATATATATATAATCTTGCCAAAGAAAAGATTATTAAAGTAGTTGGCAATATCAGTTGGTTTTGTGATGAATGAGCCATTTCATTCAATGAATGATGGAGCTGAGTTTGCTTTTCTTCCCCCAACATTTAATTTAAGGTGCTACAAAGTTTTGTACTATATCATTCTTTATGTCCTTTATCTTTGTTTCATAGTTTAGTTATTTTTATTTAGTTTAGTCACATCATTTCTCAATTTGCAATATGTTAGCCAATCGTTTGTGCAGCCAGACTTATTTGCCATTCCTTTTGCCTCATCCCTCTCAACCATACAATTTTTTAATTCCTCATCAATCCACAGGGACTTAACAGTTTTTACAGTCATTTTCTTAATGGGTGCATACTTATTAGTAACTGGAATAAAATCTGCAGGAATGAAGATCTGCAGAGAATGGGAGAAAGTCCCAAAATACAGTTGTGCCAAGCTTGAGGCGTCATACCCAAGGCTGTAATTACTGGTATAGGTGCTTCAACAAAATACTTATTTTAAATGTATTCCGTAGTTTTTTTCTACATTTGAAAAAAATATATCGAAAAAACAGTTTTTGCTTTGTAATTATGGGGTATTGTGCGTAGATTGATGAGGGAATAAAAAACTATTGAATTAATTTTAGAATAAGTCTGATGTAACAAGATGTAGAAAATGTGAAGGGGTCTGAATACTTTCCAAATGCACTGTATACTGAACAAAAATATAAACGCAACATGTAAAGTGTTGGTCCCATGTTTCATGAGCTGAAATAAAAGATCACATACATTTTCCATATGCACAAAAAGCATATTTATCTCAAATTCTGTGCACAAATGTGTTTACATCCCTGTTAGTGAGCATTACTCCTTTGCCAAGATAATCCATCCACCTGACAGGTGTGGCATATCAAGAAGCTGATTAAACAGCATGATCATTACACAGATGCACCTTGTGTTGGGGACAATAAAAGGCCACTCTAAAATGTGCAGTTTTGTCACACAACACAATACCCCAGATGTCTCAAGTTTTGAGGGAGCGTGCAATTGGCATACTGACTGCAGGAATGCCCACCAGAGCTGTTGCCAGATAATTTAATTTCTCTACCATAGGCCACCTCCAACGTCCTTTTAGAGAATTTGGCAGTACGTCCAACCGGTCTCACAACCTCAGCTCACATGTAACCACGCCTGCCCAGGACCTCCACATCCGGCTTCTTCACCTGTGGGATCGTCTGAGGGGTTGCTGAAGAATATTTCTGTCTGTAATGAAAGCACTTTTGTGGTAAAAAACTGTCTGGGCCTTGCTCTCTAAATTGGCTGGGCCTGGCTCTCCTCTGGGTGGGCCTATGCCCTCTCAGGCCCATCCATTGCTGTGCCCTTGCCCGGTCATAGACTAGGGCCTGATTTAATTTATTTAAATTGACTGATTTACTTTTATAAACTGTAACTCAGTAAAATCTTTATTGTTGCGTTTATAATTGTGTTCAGTAACATACGCTCTTATCCAGAGCGACTTACAGATAGTGCATCCATCACAACCACACAGTCATAGTAAGTAAATGTGTCACGCCCTGACCTTAGAGAGACTTTTATTCTCAAATTGGGTTAGGTCGGGGTGTGACTAGGGTGGGTACTCTAGTTTTGTTATTTCTATGTTGGCCTGGTATGGTTCCCAATCAGAGGAAGCTGTCTATCGTTGTCTCTGATTGGGGATCATATTTAGGCAGCCTTTTACCCACTGGGTTTTTGTGGGATCTTGTTTGTGTATAGTTGCCTTGAGCACTGCATAGCTTCACGTTCATTTTGTTATTTATTGTTTTTTTGCCGGTTCACGTAATAAAGATGATGAACCGAAACCACGCTGCATTTTGGTCCGATTCTTACAACGTTCGTGACTAAATGTTTTCTTAATGAAGTAGCTATCAGCAGAGTTAATGCTGGTAACAAAAGACAAGTGCGATTGCTAGTTCAAAAGAAGGTGGACATTTCCTCTCTCAATATTTCCTGTCACTTAATATTAAAGTGTTTTAAATCGAAAAGAAAATACATCTTGAATTATCTCATTCACAGAGATACATCGCTCTATTGATTTATGTCTATGGATCGAATCAATATCACATTGTGTAACCTTGTGATTTCTGTGTGTATTCATTGATAGCAGGTGGACTGCATGTGGGTGACTCTAAACAGCTACAGTTTCTCTTTAGCTAAAAATAAATCGTACCTTTTCTGTTGTACTGTAGCTTTCTGAAGAGAAAGCACAGCGTATAGGCACATTCACACGTGTTCTGCTGTATGTTACACCCTGATGAAGACACTGATGTGGAAACGTTGGTGGGTCATCTAATAAATTACTGGGAGTTTATATAGCATGTTTATTTAGTATAGCCTACAGCCTGGCTATAATACAACACAACACAGTGAGCTCCAATAGCATTGGGACAGTGACACATTTGTTGTTGTTTTGGCTCTGTGCTCCAGCACTTTGGATTTGAAATGATACAATGACTATGAGGTTAAAGTGCAGACTGTCAGCTTTAATTTGAAGAGGTTTTCATCCATATCTGGTGAACCGTTTAGAAATTACAGGACTTTTTGTACCTAGTCCCCCCATTTTAGGGGACCAAAAGGTATAGGGACAAATTCACTTATGTGTATTAAAAAGTAGTAAAAAGTTACATATTTGGTCCCATATTCCTAGCACACAATGATTATCTCATACAAATTTGTTGGATGCATTTGCTGTTTGTTTAGGTTGTGTTTCAGATTGTTTTCTGCCCAATAGAAATTAATGGTAAATAACGCATTTTATCATTTTGGAGTCACTTTTATTTCACTCATCATTATTCATTCAGTATTATCCGCAATCATGGTAGCATCCACATTAATGTAGATGTGTTTAGAAACATATTCTTATCTTTAGCCCAGACAGGCCCAAGTCCATCCCTGTGTGTCTTACCCTTTAGTTTATAACATAGATTTCTGGCCAGTGTTGCTGCTGTCCTTCAGGTGTGTCCTGAAGAACTCCTGGACCCTCCTCCACAGGTCCAGCTGAGCCTCATGGTGGGCTTTAACTTCCCCCCAAACACCACCACTTTACCCGCCGCAGAGTGGAAACCAGACGGGCAGTGGGGCATGTAGGGCACCTCCAGGAAATGACCGGCCCTGGGGTACGTCACCACCTCAAAGTTCTCTTTCCCATGATGCCTCAGCCGGGCGGCGGCCTGCTGGGCAAAGAGACAACTGTTCCAGTTCCTGTCGTCCTCGGAGACGGCGAAGAGGAACCTAGAACTGGAACGTTCTATTGGGATCAAAGAACCGCGGTTCCCCTCAGTATCTGGGTCCGGAATGGTGTCTCGGACGTCGACGTGGCCAGACGGTAAGAGGGTGATGTTCTCTAGGATAGGCATGAGGGGAGGGATGACGAGGTCTTTGTAGTGCAGTGGCGTCATGATATTAGCGTTGCTGCCGTTGATCCAGACTGTGGCTGAGATGCCAGAGAGAAAAGAAGCCATGGACAGAGCCAGGTCGCCACTCTTCGAGATGGACAGGATTCCTATTCCTGGACCCTGGACCTAGAGGAAAATACAATGGTTTGCCAAGAGACTTAAAATCATTACAGACAATCAAGGTAAACTGGTTTTGACAAATCAATAAATAGATAGTTAAAATTGAACACATAAAGAGCATTGTTATGGGTTGTGCCATTGTTATGAATTGTGCTGTTCTGTTGATATGTATAGAGGAGGGCTGATCCCATTTAGTCGACTGGTCGATAGGCTGTTGGTCGACCGAGATTTCTTTAGTCGAGCAGTAGCAAACAAAATAAATACAAAAATTTATATATTTTAAATCATGTTGACCAAGCCACCTGTCTGGTTCACGCCTGTCTGAGTGGACTGATCCATTGTGGAGGCCATTAGGATGGAACAGCCCATCAGTCTATGTGCTACTGAAATTGTATATGGTTATATTATGTAAGAACAATGGTGGCAACACAAATAAAATGTATATTATTTTATAACAAATGCGCTTTCTCCCACGATGGATAGCGGTCGCTGTTCACGGTTCTGAAACACACTAGTGCGCTGTTGAATTGGCACCTTTTCCTAGACCATGTTGCTATGTGCATAATAGCAACGTTAGCCAGCATATTGGTGTTGAGAACAATGCAGCGGAGGTGTAACAGTTTAACTTTATTCCGTCCCCTCGCCCCGGGCGCGAACCAGGGACCTTCTGCACCACATCAACAACAGTCACTCACGAAGCGTCGTTACCCATCGCTCCACAAAGGCCGCGGCCCTTGCAGAGCAAGGGGAACCACTACTTCAAGGTTTCGGAGCAAGTGACGTCACCGACTGAAAGGCTGCTAGCGCGCACCACCGCTACCTAGCTAGCCATTTCACATCGGTTACAGAGGCAGCAGCGGAGTTAAGAGATGAGAAAACCACCCTTGCCTTATTGTCTAAGAAAAGTGAGGAAACCCAAACTTAGTTCTATAAATCAATAGCCTAATTGTTAAATGTGCCTGGCTTTATAAATCATCAATATATCTACAGAAATAAAACAGATCCTGCTTCTGTTGCCTGATCGACAGTTTGGCCGATAGCCTACGGATTCGGTGAGCACCAAGCTTCACGCAACAATTTCACAAATTCAGCTGTTTTTAAATCTTTACTATGTTGTAATAAAGGTTTTACACTTTTTTTCCCCGTTAGACCAGCCTCTCTGATATTATTTCTAATTTATTTAGTGTTGTTTACACTGTTCCAAATTGTCAAAAAAATATAAAAATTAATAACCCTCCTTTTTCCTTGAACTCCTCCTTTATTACTATTATTATGATCATCATTATAATAATAGGTAATGTCATTATCATTAGTAGACTTAGTATAGCAGCCTTGTTGTATAACCACCATCGAGCTGTAGGCCTGAGAGAGCATCCTGTTTAGTCTGAATAACGTAACTTATTAAGGCCTATATTTGAAAACTTACATAGGCTACTCTATCAATAAATCATTTATTCGTTCATGTAATCAAACAGCATACGAGTCATTCATGATGTGAAATGCAATCAAGCATTTTAGTTCTTTTAAAATAATGCGACCATTGACTAATTCGCTTGAACAAAAAAAAAATAGGCACACATAACAAGCAGTGCTTGTTCCTTAATTATTTTGCATGATCTCCAGTATTTTCCACAACTAGTCAAATTCATTCCACACATCTAACTTCCCCTTAACCTCCCGCGCAACCATAAAACAGGAGGAGAGAGAGACAACGGGTGCTAGTCACACAGTCACTCGCTGTCTTCTTCTTTTTTTTTAACAACGCAGAAAGTCTGACCCAGGCGGCACAATCAAATCAATTGCGGTCAGACTCCCTCTAGTCATTTGTGTATCTTAATTATTTCAAACAGTTCGCTTAAAGCATCAGAAGAGCTCAGCGCATATAGTTGATTTGATTAAATAACATTGGATGTGTCTATACAGTTGAAGTCAGAAGTTTACATACACCTTAGCCAAATACATTTAAACTCAGTTTTTCACAATTCCTGACATTTAATCCTAGTTCCTGTCTTAGGTCAGTTAGGATCACCACTTCTTTTTAAGAATGAGAAATGTCAGAATAATAGTTGAGAGAATGATTTATTTCAGCTTTTATTTCTTTCATCACATTCCCAGTGGGTCAGGAGTTTACATACACTCAATTAGTATTTGGTAGCGTTGCCTTTAAATTGTTTAACTTGGGTCAAACGTTTCAAGGTAGCCTTCCACAAGCTTCGCACAATAAGTCAGATGAATTTTGGCCCATTCCTCCTGACAGAGATGGTGTAACTGAGTCAGGTTTGTAGACCTCCTTGCTCACATGCTTTTTCAGTTCTGCCTACAAATTTTCTATAGGATTGAGGTCAGGGCTTTGTGATGGCCACTCCAATATCTTGACTTTGTTGTCCTTAAGCCATTTTGCCACAACTTTGGAAGTATGCTTGGGGTTATTGTGCATTTGGAAGACCCGTTTGCGACCAAGCTTTAACTTCCTGACTGATGTCTTGAGATGTTGCTTCAATTTATCCACATAATTTTCCCTCCTCATGATGCCATCTGTTTTGTGAAGTGCACCAGTCCCTCCTGCAGCAAAGCACCCCCACAACATGATGCTGCCACTCCTGTGCTTCACGGTTGGGGTGGTGTTCTTCGGCTTGCAAGCCTCCCCCTTTTTCCTCCAAATATAACGATGGTCATTATGGCCAAACAGTTAGATTTTTGTTTCGTCAGACGAGAGGACATTTCTCCAAAAAGTACGATCTTTGTCCCCATGTGCAGTTGCAAACCAGTCTCGCTTTTTTATGGCGGTTTTGGAGCAGTGGCTTCTTCCTTGCTGAGCGGCCTTTCAGGTTATGTCAATATAGGACTCATTTTACTGTGGATATAGATACCTTTGTACCTGTTTCCTCCAGCATCTTCACAAGGTCCTTTGCTGTTGTTCTGGGATTGATTTGCACTTTTCGCACCAAAGTACGTTCATCTCTAGGAGACAGAACGCATCTCCTTCCTGAGCTTTTTGACGGCTGCGTGGTCCCATGGTGTTTATACTTGCGTACTATTGTTTGTACAGATGAACGTGGTACCTTCAGGCATTTGGAAATTGCACCCAAGGATGAACCAGACTTGTGGAGGTTTATCATTTTTTTCCTGAGGTCTTGGCAGATTTCTTTTGATTTTCACATGATGCCAAGCAAAGAGGCACTGAGTTTGAAGGTAGGCCTTGAAATACATCCACAGGTACACCTCCAATTGACTCAAATTGTGTCAATTAGCCTATCAGAAGCTTCTAAAGCCATGACATTTTCTAGAATTTTACAAGCTGTTTAAAGGCACATTCAACTTAGTGTATGTAAACTTCTGACCCACTGGAATTGTGATACAGTGAATTATAAAACTTTTTTATAAAACAATTGTTTAAATTGTCTTTAAACAATTGTTCGGAAAATTACTTGTGTCATGCACAAAGGAAATGTCCTAAACGACTTGCCAAAACTATAGTTTGTTAACAAGAAATTTGTGGAGTGGTTGAAAAATGAGTTTTAATGACTCCAACCTAAGTGTATGTAAACTTCCGACTTCAACTGTATATGGAAAATCTATTGGTTGAAAGAACAGACGATTCTTGGTCGACGTAGATTTTTTGGGGGGTAGGGACAGCCCTAATGTAGAGTAAACAACAGCCACTAGATGGCAGCTTTTACACAGCTAACAAAATATACAAGTTCAGTGAGAGGAACCTCAAGGTGATATTTTCTTCTAATGGAACAAATGGCCCGTCTCCTCAGAGTAAGAGTGCTGGGCTGGGTTTCCTAAAAGCATCGTAGCACTAAGAACATATTTTGTCCGTTGTAATTCCATTGAAACTAAATGATTTTAGTACAACGCTGCTTTTGGGAAACCCAGCCCTGGACATTACGAGCCTGATCACCACTTCTACACCCAGCCCTGGACATTACATGGACATGACGAGCCTGATCACCACTTCTACACCCAGCCCTGGACATTACATGGACATGACGAGCCTGATCACCACTTCTACACCCAGCCCTGGACATTACATGGACATGACGAGCCTGATCACCACTTCTACACCCAGCCCTGGACATTACATGGACATGACGAGCCTGATCACTACTTCTACACCCAGCCCTGGACATTACATGGACATGACGAGCCTGATCACCACTTCTACACCCAGCCCTGGACATTACATGGACATGACTAGCCTGATCACCTGCTCTTCTTCCTCCACTAACCTGTGGCTGTCTCCTCAGGAATGTAATGGCCTCTTCAAAGTACTCCAGGTCAAAGTGTGCAGGAACGTTTCTGGACATGTCCTGGTAGCCGTAGTAGGCCAGCGCCAGAACCACGAATCCTTTGTTAGCCAGCAGACTGGCCCGGACCTCTGAAAGACCTCCACCCAGAATTTACACATCTAGTACCCCAGGAAATGGACCCTGACCTAAGGAGGGGGGGGGGGGTATAGGTTTCTGTTGGTTTCTGGCATGACTACCTATATAATACCTATGCAATGCAAAGTTGGCCTCGTCTAATACAAAGGCCTATGGAACATCTAACATTGTCATTTGTTATTTTCTCAGAACTCACACCACCACATTGGCACAATTAAATCATAATTAATATTGGCCCTTTGGTTTAACAAAAACATGGAGGTGTAGGCCTACAGTATATACAATCAATGGATTTCCATTTCCTTATAGCAATGTTTATTAATACTGGTCCTGTGGACACAAAAATACAATTTCCCACTTGAGAGCAGTTTGAATGGCCTAAATTACTAACCGGGTGATAGAAAGAGGACCGCCCGAATTCTTCCTTCTTTCAAGCCCAACGGTATCCTCCTCGCCCCCTCTGTCATGAACCGCCTCTCGTTGGTCGCTGTGGCCAAGAGCTCACCTGTATCCCCATGCAGAACATCTATATTCACCATAATTGAACCCAACACATTATTTTTTAACATTTTGCTGTGTGGAGTCTCGGGCGCCATGGCCCAAAACAAGCCCATGGGTTCAACTCCCGTGTAACTGCCGCCAAGAGAAGGAGAGCGGGAAAGGTCCACTTGTCCTGTAGCACCTGCCTTATACACGAAGGAAGCTCTGAAGATGACCCCTTTATCGTCCCGGAGGTTGGACCTTAACTCCACTTTCTGGTACGGAGATAGTCCATCTACCTGCACGTGTAGTGGCTCGTCGAAGAAACAGCGAGGGCTGGGGAGAAGCCTAAAACGAACCTGTTGCGAACTGGACACCATTGTTGTTTTGTGAACCCGTAGAAACCAGGGCGGCGTTCGTTTTTACGCTCTGACACGTTCAATTGAACGGAATGTTGCTGTACTGTACGACCAGTTGAAAAGCGGGGAGAGGTTGTTTGTTTGGGACCACTTATTTTTCTTCTTCTTCATCGTCAAGGTTTTATAGCAGAATACACCAATTGTTGTGTATTGCTGCCATCTACTGCACTGGGAACACTGCGGTCCACACTCAAAGTAGACAGCCCTCGGCCCTAAACCCTCAGCTCTTGAATTACGTTTTACATCGTCACATCCGAGTGTATCTTAAATGTTGTTTTTTCTATTTAAATTAAAATGTATTATTGTTAACAACATACACACATTTATAATTATAGCAGCTTTGTTGTTGGTAGAGTATTGAATTGCCTTAAAATATAGTTACATTTATTTTTGTAAGGTAAGAAAAGTTTACATTTGTGAATATGAAATGTGTCCCCCCCAAAATATTAAATGAATTACATAAAATTGTTTTAACTTATTTCTATCGTAGGTAAAGAATCCAAGCAGTACATCTCTCCATAAAAGTGTAAAATCTTCATAAATGTGTTCCATTATAAATCTACTGATGTCTTGCCACAGTTTCCTTACATGAATACAATGCCAAAAAAGATGCAACACTGTTTCTGGGTGGTCATTACAAAAAGGTACAATTTGAATTTATGTTTTTCTTAAACTTCTTCATATAGTGGTTGGCAGGATAATATTTATGAATATTTTTTAAATAAACTTCCTTCATTTAGTTAATTAACAAATTAATGTGTGTGTGCAACGTCCAAACTTTTCCCCAACAGATAATATCAATAAAACCATTCCAATCAGGCATGACACAACATCCTGTTGTAACAAGACTCATATAGCTCTATTGTTGTTGAATGTACTAAAATAAAAACAAATATTTCCTGCTGATGAGTCAACAGGGTTAATCGTAGTTATGTTCTGAGGGTCAGGTCTCGACACGTTCCTGAATAATAAAGCAACACCTGAGGGAATGGCATCTAAAACAATTGCAAAATCTTTAGGTGTTACAGGGATCTTGTAAAGTTACAAGAATGACTTAGAACTAAGTAAAAGACCCTCTGCATTTACCAGTTGGCTCACCAATAGAATATTATTACGGAACCAATATTCTAAAAACAAAGAAGTATTTTTATTTTTATACAATCCTGTCCCGATTATTCCATATATAATATCTGTGTGGAGAAAAATTATTCTTAGAAATTAAGGACCATGACAAGAAAACCTGCCAATGAAAAGCAGAGAGTTTCACTGGAACTTTGTCAAAGCTCAAGAGGGCGCCAACAGAGAGGGCTGCCTCGCTTCTTCGGAAACTTTGCAGTATTTAGCTTTTTTATGTATTATTTCTTACATTGTTAGCCCAGAAAATCGTAAGTGTTATTACATACAGTACAGCCGGTAAAAACGACTGGAAATCAGAGCGACGTCTACAGACAATCACTTCTTTGCCCGCTTTGAGGATAATACAGTGCCACCGTCGCGGCCCGCAACCAAGGACTGTGGGCTCTCCTCCGTGGCCGACGTGAGTAAGATATTTAAACTTGTTAACCCTCGCAAGGCTGCCGGCCCAGACGGCATCCCTTGCCGTGTCCTCAGAGCATGCGCAGACCAGCTAGTTTGTGTGTTGACGGACATATTCAATCTCTTCCTATCCCATTCTGTTGTCCCCACAGGCTTCTAGATGGCCACCATTGTCCCTGTACCCAAGAAGACAAAGATAACTGAACTAAATGACTATGACCCCGTAGCACTCACTTCTGTCATCATGAAGTACTTTGAGAGGCTAGTCAAGGATCATATCACCTCCACCTTACCTGTCACCCTAGACCCACTTCAATTTGCTTACTGACCTAATAGGTCCACAGACGATGCAATCGCCATCACACTGCACACTGCCCTATCCCATCTGGACAAGAGGAATACCTATGTAAGAATGTTATTTATTGACTATAGCTCAGCATTCAACACCATAGTACCCTCCAAGCTCATCATTAAGCTGGAGGCTCTGGGCCTCAACCCCGCCCTGTGCAATTGGGTCCTGGACTTTCTGACTGGCCGCCCCCAGGTGGTGAAGGTAGGAAACAACATCTCCACTTCGCTGATCCTCAACACAGGGGCCCAACAAGGGTGCGTGCCATGCATGCCTCCAATTCAGTAATACATTTCGCAGACGACACAACAGTAGTAGGCTTGATTACCAACAATGACAAGACAGCCTACAGGGAGGTGAGGGCACTCGGAGTGTGGTGTCAGGAAAACAATCTCTCACTCAACGTCAACAAAATGAGATGATTGTGGACTTCAGGAAATAGCAGAGGGAGCACACCCCTATCCACATCGACGGCACAGTAGGCGAGAAGGTGGAAAGTTTTAAGTTCCTCAACGTACACATTGCGAAAAAACTGAAATGGTCCACCCACACAGACAGTGTGGTGAAGAAGGCGCAACAGCGCCTCTTCAACCTCAGGAGGCTGAAGAAATTTGGCTTGTCACCTAAAACCCTAACAAACTTTTACAGACGCACAATTGAGAGCATCCTGTCGGGCTGTATCCCCACCTGGTACGGCAACTGCACTGCCCACAACCGCAAGGCTCTCCAGAGGGTGGTGCGGTCTGCCCAATGCATCACCGGGGGCAAACTACCTGCCCTCCAGGACACCTACAGCACCCGATGTCACAGGAAGGCCAAAAAAATCACCAAGGACAACAACCACCCGAGCCATTGCCTGTTCACCCCGCTACCATCCAAATCAAATCTAATTTTATTGGTCACATACACATGGTTAGCAGATGTTATTGTGAGTATAGCGAGGTCAGTACAGGTGCATCAAAGCTGGGACCGAGAGACTGAAAAATAGCTTCTATGTCAAGGCCATCAGACTGTTAAACAGCCATCACTAACACAGAGAGGCTGCTGCCTACATACAGACTTGAAATTATTGGCCACTTTAATAAATGGATCACTAGTCACTTCAATAATGCCACTTTAATAATGTTTACATATCTTGCATTACTCATCTCCTATGTATATACTGCATTTTATACCATCTATTGCATCTTGCCTATGTTGCTCTGTCATTGCTCATCCATATATGTATGTGCATATATTCTTATTCCATTCCTTTACTTAGATTAGGGAGTTGTTGTGGAATTGTTAGATTACATGTTAGATATTGCTGCACGGTTGGAACTAGAAGCACAAGCATTTCGCTACACTCGCAATAACATCTGCTAACCATGTGTATGTGATCAATAAAATGTGATTTATTTTATAATTGTAAACCAACATGAAGTTAAGGCCACCAAAAGTAGAGAAGACATGATGAGGAATAAAGTTACACATAGAAATGGGTCTTCTTTGGAATTGTTTTACCCAATTGATCTTAAAATTATTATTTAAGGTAGTAAAATCCAGAAAATTCAGCCCACCATACTCATAAGTGTTCAATACAACAGTTTTCCTAATGTAATGGGTACGGTTTCTCCACAGAAAGTTGAAAAGCATCTGGTCTATCTCTTTGCTTTTTTTACCGTCAAGATATAAAGACAGAGTGGCATATGTTAGCCTAGAGATAATCTCAACCTTGGTTATTAGGACTCTTCCTTTTATTAAAGATAAGCCCCTCTGTAGCCATTGATTTAGCTACTTCTGAGAGGTTTTAATAAGAGCATTAAAATTTAGTAAGCCTCTAAATGTCTGGGCCCAGATTCACAAAACCTTCTTAAGAAGAAATGTCTTCTTAACTGCCATTTTTTCCTTAACTATAGACTTATGAAGAAAGTTAAGCAAAGTTGTTATTCCTCAAAGGTTCTTGGAAATGTTTGAATCTTGAAAACAAAGTTCTTGTATTTGTTCTAAACCCCTTGTCCTAAACTCTGGGCAGAGAGAGAATGAGCTCATGATGTAACGATCGTCATCTGGAGGAGAAGAAGAGGACCAAGGTGCAGCGTGGTAATTGTTTATCTTGTTTTAATAAAGGTGAACACTCAAAATACAAAACAACAAATCTGGTGCAGACACACAAAGACTGAAAACAACCACCCACAAAACAGGCTACCTAAATATGGTTCCCAATCAGAGACAACACAAAACACCTGCCTCTGATTGAGAACCATATCAGGCCAAACACAGAAATAGGAAAACATAGAAATATAAACATAGACTGCCCACCCCAACTCACACCCTGACCATACTAAATAAAGACAAAACAAAGGAAATAAAGGTCAGAACGTGACACATGAAAGCAATTGAACATGTGCAATTCACTCACAGACTTCATCTGAAATGGTCCAGTATAGATTATTTTAAAAGCAAGAACATGTTTTAGAACAGTAATCTCAGTACGAAATATACTAACATGATTGCCATTGCTAGCTAGATAGCTAGCTAAAACTGTTGCCTAGCAACACACATTTTAAGAAGATTGACAAGAAGATATTTGAAAAGTATTCTTAAGTTTTTGCGTAACAAGTGTGTTGTAAATCTGGGCTCTGAAACTTAGTAATGGTTATGCCTAAATATGTAAGTTCTTCTTTCTCTGGAAAACCATAATATGAGGGTGTCACACAATCTTTGACAGTTCACATTTATTAATGTTAAGACAGACCATATGTTTTGGAAAAGGATTCTATCACATTGATCGATATGGGAATCTGACTAGCATCTTTCAGAAAAAGTGTAGTATCATCTTGTCCTGTTTGGGCGCATGAACCGCTAACGGGACACCTACGACAACATCCGGTGAAATTGCAGAGCCCGAAATTCAAAATACAAAAATCGTAATATTAAACATTCATAAAAATACAAGTGTCATACATCATTTAGAAGCATAACTTCTTGTTATGTGTGTGCTTTCCTGGCCTGCCCCGCCTCCCCTCGCGGTCAAGCTATCTGTCTGTGCCAAGTCACAGGGATACAGTCAAATAGAAATCAAAGCAAATTAAACAAAGCATCATAAACAACAGGTGTAGACTAACTGTGAAATGATTACTTATGGGCCCTTCCCAACAATGCAGAGAAAGAAAATAGAGAAATAATAGAAAAGTAAAACGTGTAATAATAAAAATAACAATAAATACACAATAAGTAACGCTAACTTGGCTATATACACGGGGTACCAGTACTGTGCAGGGCAGAGGGTGCTGAGGGGACGACGGCTCATAATAATGGCTGGAACGGAGATCATGGAATGGCAACAAACCATGTGTTCGACGTATTTGATACCATTCCACTTGTTCCGCTCCAGCCTTTACCACGAGCCCGTGTCACCAACCTCCTGTGGTGCAGGGGTACGAGGTAATTGAGGTAGATGTATACATATAGGTAGAAATAAAGTGACAGATAGTTAACAGTAGCAGCAGCGTGTGTGATGAGTCAAAAATGGGTCAATGTAGATAGTCTGAGTAGCTATTTGGTTAACTAGTTAATGAACTAGTCTTATGGCTTGGGGGGTAGAAGTTGTTCAGGGTCCTGTTGGTTGCAGACTTGGTGTATCGGTACCGCTTGTCGTGCGGTAGCAGAGAAAACAGTCTATAACTTGGGTGGCTGGGTTCTTTGACAATTTATTGGGCCTTCCTCTGGTATAGAGGTCCTGGATAGCAGAGAGCTCGGCCCCAGATATGTACTGGGTTGTACGCACTACCTCTGTAGCGCCTTGCGATCGGATGCCAAGTAGTTGCCATACCAAGCGATGATGCAGCCAGTCAAGATGCTCTCAATGGTGCAGCTGTAGAACTTTTTGAGGATCTGAGGGTCCATGCCAAATCTTTTCAGCCTTCTGAAGGGGAAGAGATTGTTGTGCCCTCTTCACGACTGTGTTGGTGTGTGTGGACCATGATCATTCCTTAGTGATGTGGACACCGAGGAACTTTAAGCTCTCAACATGCTCCACTACAGCATCATTGATGTAGTCTTAATTCATTCCTACTTAGATGTGTGTGTATTGGGGATATGTTGTGTAATTTGTTAGATATTACTTGTTAGATATTACTGCACTGTCGCAGCTAGAAGCACAAGCATTTCGCTACACCCACAATAACATCTGTTAATCACGTGTATGTGATCAATAAAATTTGATTTGATTTGGGCGTGCTCGGCCCTCCGTTTCCTGTAGTTCACAATATGCTCTTTTGTCTTGCTGACGTTGAGGGAGAGGTTGTTGTCCTGGCACCACACGGCCAGGTCTCTGATCTCCTCCCTATAGGATGTTTCATCATTGTCGGGGGTGAACAGGGAGTACAAGAGGGGACGAAGCAGCCACCACTGAATGGCCCCTTGTTGAGGGTCAGCGTGGCGGATATGTTGTTGCCTACCCTCACTACCTGGGGGCGGCCCTTCAGGAAGTCCAGGATCCAGTTACAGAGGGAGGTGTTCAGCCGCAGGGTAGTTTAGTGATAAGCTTGGAGGGCACTATGGTGTTGAACACTGAGCTGTAGTCATTGAACAACATTCTCACATAGGTATTCCTCTTGTCCAGGTGGGAGAGGGCAGTGTGGAGTGCAATAGATATTGAGTCATCTGTGGATCTGTTGGGGCGGTATGCAAATTGGAGTGTGTCCAGGGTGTCTGGGATGATGGTGTTGATGTGAGCCATAACCAGCCTTTCAAAGCATTTCATGGCTACAGATGTGAGTGCTACAGGGTGATAGTCATTTAAACAGGTTACCTTGGCGTTCTTGGGCACAGGGACTATGGTCAGACACTTGCCAGCTGGTCAGCGCATGCTCTGAGTACGCCTCCTGGTAATCCATCTGGCCCTGTGGCCTTGTGAATGTTAACCTGTTTAAAGGTCTTCCTCACATCGGCTACGGAGAACGTGATCACGCAGTCGTCCAGAACAGCTGGTGCTCTCATGCATGGTTCAGTGTTGCTTGCATCGAAGCAAGCATAGAAAACATCTGGTAGGCTTGCGTCACTGGTCAGCTCGCGGCTGGGTTTATATTTACGCTTTGCCTGTTTGATGGTTCGTCGCAGTGCTTAGCGGGATTTCTTATAAGCGTCCGGATTAGTGTCCCACTCCTTGAAAGTGGCAGCTCTAGCCTTTAGCTCAGTGCAGATGTTGCCTGTAATCCATGGCTTCTGGTTGGGATATGTACGTACGGTCACTGTCAGGACGTCGTCGTCAACGTACGTATTAATGAAGCCGGTGACGTCAGATGAATCCCGGAACATATTCCAGTCTGCGCTAGCGAAACAGTCCGGTAGTTTAGTATCTGCTTCTTAAGAACACTTCCGTATTCAGGGGCGGACTTAGTTATTTGGAGGCCCCAGGCAGAGGCCAGACTGAGCCCCCCTCCTTTAAAGTAAAGGCAGTGCCTTCAGAAAGTATTCATAGCCTTTGACCTATTCCACATTTTGTTGTGTTACAGCCTGAATTCCCCCATCTACACACAGTATCCCATAATGAAAACATGTTTTAAGAAATGTGTGCAAATGTATTGATATACAGAAATATCTAATTTATGTACAGTACCAGTCAAAAGTTTGGACACACCCACTCATTCAAGGGATTTGCTTTATTTTCACTATTTTCTATATTGTAGAATAATAGTGAAAACATCTAAAAAATAAAATAGCACATATGGAATCTTGTAGTAACCAAAAAAAATGTTAAACAAACAAAATATATTTTATATTTGAGATTCTTCAAAGTAGCCACCCTTTGCCTTGATGACAGCTTTGCACACTCTTGGCATTCTCTCCACCAGCTTCATGAGGCAGTCACCTGGAATGCATTTCAATTAGCAGTTGTGCCTTGTTAAAAGTTAATTTGTGAAATTTCTTTCCTTCTTAATGCGTTTGAGGCAATCGGTTGTGTTGTGACAAGGTAGGGCTAGTATACAGAAGATAGCTCCATCTGGTAAAAGACCAAGTCCGTATGATGCGAAGAACAGCTCAAATAAGCAAAAAGAAACGACAGTCCTTCATTATTTTAAGACATGAAGGTCAGTCAATCCGGAAAATTTTAAGAACTGATGTCACAAAAACCATCAAGAGCTATGATGAAACTGGCTCTCATGAGAACCGCCACGGAATGGAAGACCCAGAGTTACCTCTACTGCAGAGGATAAGTTCATTACAACTGCACCTCAGATTGCAGCCCAAATAAATGCTTCACAGAGTTCAAGTAACAGACACATCTCAACATCAACTGTTCAGAGGAGACTGCGTGAATCAGGCCTTCATGGTCGAATGCTGCAAAGAAACCACTACTAAAGGACACCAATAATAAGAAGAGACTTCTTATTGGTTCCCACCGTGAAGCATGGAGGAGGAGGTGTGAGGGTGTGGTTTTTAATTTACTGGTGACACTGTCTGTGATTTATTTAGAATTCAAGGCACACTTAACCAGCATGGCTACCACAGCATTTTGCAGCGATTCTCCATCCCATTGGGTTTGTGCTTAGTCGCGCTATCATTTTGTTTTTCAACAGGACAACGACCCAACACACCTCCAGGCTCTGTAAGGGCTATTTTCTCAAGAAAGAGAGTGATGGAGTGCTGCATCAGATGACCTGTCCTCCACAATCACCTGACCTCAACCCAATTGAGATGGTTTGGGATGAGTTGGACCGCAGAGGGAAGGAAAAGCAGGCAACAAGTGCTCATCATATGTGGGAACTCCTTACAGACTTTTGGAAAAGCATTCGTCATGAAGCTGATTGAGAGCATGCCAAGAGTGTGCGAAGCTGTCATCAAGGCAAAGGGTGGCAACTTTGAAGAATATCAAATATAAAATATATTTTGATTTGTTTAACACTTTTTTGGTTACTATGTGATTCCATATGTGTTATTTCATCATGTTGATGCCCTCACTATTATTCTACAATGTAGAAAATAGTCAAAATAAATAAAAACCCTGGAATGAGTAGGTGTGTCCAAACTTTTGACTGCTACTGTAAGTATTCACACCCTTGAGTCAATACTTTGTAGAATAACCTTTTGAAGTGATTAGAGCTTTGAGTCGTCTTGGGTATGTCTGTACCAGTTTTGTTCATCTGGATTTGGTGATTTTCTCCCATTCTCTCTAGCTGGTTTTCTCAAGTGGTCAATTTTGTTCTTCACGATTGGCTGAATCCTCCTGATGACCTGGTTGGACATGACTCCAACAGGGTCCACCAGGAGGGATCAGCCAATAAAGTTGGAAGTCCGTCCCATCCAGTTGGCTACATTAAAATGGTGGAAGCCCTCAATGGCGCTTCCCATGTAATACGGGCTTTTGGCCACTAGAGGCCTCTATCATTCATTTATATATACAGTCATTTGCCTGACTGCGGTCTCGACTACTGGTTCCCATGGACACCGTGCGAAAGCGAGGCGGCTGGTGTGTTTCCGCTTACCTCACACTGAGAAGAACGAAACCGGTTAGCTTTTGGGACGAAGCGAAGGAAAGGACAATACCATACGAAATAAGCCATTTTGCGCTTAACTTAACAATTGGAGGATAGTCTGTCTATTTTAATTATTTGAGTCCATGTCCCGACAGTGAGAACGAAGAGGAGGGCTTGAAGGTATTTAGGCTTTTCGTTGGTAAGTGTCTTCTTCTGTCTCAAGCTACCGGTAAGCATACGGAATCTGTCTGGCTTGTGCTGCATACTGGCGCTGTTGGGTTCTCCCTCTCTGTCAGTATCATATTCTGATGTTGGCCTCCTGCTTGGCTTAGGCCTATTTTCTATGTTTTGTACCAGTGAAAAACAGAAACAAATGTTACTAGTTAATACTTTTGTCATTTTTGCCAACATCTGTCTGTTAACTGTTACTACTAAGCTTCTATGTGAGCTCAACAATGTCCTAGAGGACAAGGTTGGCTAGCTAACGTAAGATCTAGTTACTAGTTAGCGGGTTTGAACTTTGGATTTTTGTGTTGATCTGTAATTTTCAAGGCTATCTGACCCATCAGGCGATTTGAACCTTCAAAAGATCTTCAGTGTTTGTAAACCCAACAATGGCATGTCAGTCAGTGGGTCTTTGGCCACAACAGACTTAGAAAGGTCGGCTAAGGGCCGTTGTAATGAGGAAGGAACCCCGTTGTGTTGTGGATGATTAGCCGGGGGGGGGGGGGGGGGGTCACAATGCCTAGTAAAATAGATGCCATAATACCTATCAGTAGGACCATAAAAAGTTACTGATAACCAGTTCGTGAAAGACATAACTCTGTGATTATACAAGTTGCCCATCCCTTTAGATGTGTGTTACTACAACAGACTGGGACTCTGTCTAATAAACGTGATCATAAGTTTTGTACAGAAGATAATGTAGTAGCTAGTTATCCAGTTACAGCAGTAACCTACATTGTGGTAACCTTAGGTCTGTAATATTGGCTCTCAGTAATATTTCCCAACCGTTTTACATGTTGACGTGTCCTGACATGCCAGCAGATCACTAGCAATGCATTTCAACCTACAGTGTGTAATTTGTTGTAATCTTAGCGCTTTACTGATACATTGTTGCAATAAATCCGAATGTTCAACTGATTACATTGTGTGTGTGTGTGTGTGTGTGTGTGTGTGTGTGTGTGTGGACCATGATAGATCATTCCTGATGTGGACACCGGGGAATGTGTGTAAGTGTATGCGTGTGTACAGTCGGTCGGGCATGCGCGCTGCACTCTGTTTAGCTGGCAGTACAGTTGCACGTGTTAACGCGTGTGACTCGTGTCGATTCAGCATCAGCTGTACTAGTATGAGGACATTCTATATTTACATTTTGCCAAGTCTGCTAGGCGCAGTTAATAGATTGTAATATATATTTTTTAGTTTAAGCGGTAGACTTACATATTGTGGTTATATCACAGCCCAGTTAAAGTAATTTATTATTACAAAGCAATTAAGACAACAAAGTCGGTAAGTAGAATTTGATAAGCAACAAATCCAGTTTTGAAATCTCAGAAAAGGTAAATCACCCTCTCTCTTGTACAGCAGGCAGCATAGAGCAGGGATGGGCAAAGTGATGCTTATTTGGTCGAAAATAAATTGTTTCAAATTAGCAACAAAACATTATGTTGACCAAATATGACACTCACTCATTGACCTCATACAAAAATGTTGGTGGACAGATTTTGGGCGGAGTAAAACCTCCATAAAAGATTCCTCACTTAGGTTTATTTCCGTGGATAGATATTTGGTGGTTGCCTCTTCCTCTCTGCTCCTACTCTCTGTCCCTCTCTTCCTCTTCCTCTCTGCTCCTACTCTCTCTGTCCCTCTCTCTTCCTCTTCCTCTCTGCTCCTACTCTCTCTGTCCCTCTCTCTTCCTCTCCCTCCCCATGCTGTCTCGTCCTCTTCCTCTCCCTCCCCATGCTGTCTCTTTCTCTCCCTCCCCATGCTGTCTCTTCCTCTTCCTCTCCCTCCCCATGCTGTCTCTTTCTCTCCCTCCCCATGCTGTCTCTTTCTCTCCCTCCCCATGCTGTCTCTTCCTCTTCCTCTCCCTCCCCATGCTGTCTCTTTCTCTTTCTCTCCCTCCCCATGCTGTCTCTTCCTCTCCCTCCCCATGCTGTCTCTTTCTCTTTCTCTCCCTCCCCATGCTGTCTCTTCCTCTCCCTCCCCATGCTGTCTCTCTGTCTTCCTCTCCCTCCACATGCTGTCTCTTTCTCTCCCTCCCCATGCTGTCTCTCTTTCTCTTCCTCTCCCTCCCCATGCTGTCTCTCTGTCTTCCTCCCCATGCTGTTTCTCTCTTCCTCTCCCTCCCCATGCTGTCTCTCTGTCTTTCTCTCCCTCCCCATGCTGTTTCTCTCTTCCTCTCCCTCCCCATGCTGTCTCTCTCTCTTTCTCTCCCTCCCCATGCTGTCTCTCTCTCTTTCTCTCCCTCCCCATGCTGTCTCTCTCTCTTTCTCTCCCTCCCCATGCTGTCTCTCTCTCTCCCTCCCCATGCTGTCTCTCTCTCTCCCTCCCCATGCTGTCTCTCTCTCTCCCTCCCCATGCTGTCTCTCTCTCTCCCTCCCCATGCTGTCTCTCTCTCTCCCTCCCCATGCTTTCTCTTCCTCTCCCTCCCCATGCTGTCTCTCTCTCTTCCTCTCCCTCCCCGTGCTGTCTCTCTCTCTTCCTCTCCCTCCCCGTGCTGTCTCTCTCTCTTCCTCTCCCTCCCCGTGCTGTCTCTCTCTCTTTCTCTCCCTCCCCGTGCTGTCTCTCTCTCTTTCTCTCCCTCCCCGTGCTGTCTCTCTCTCTTTCTCTCCCTCCCCGTGCTGTCTCTCTCTCTTTCTCTCCCTCCCCGTGCTGTCTCTCTCTCTTTCTCTCCCTCCCCGTGCTGTTTCTCTCTCTTTCTCTCCCTCCCTGTGCTGTCTCTCGCTCTTTCTCTCCCTCCCCGTGCTGTCTCTCTCTCTTTCTCTCCCTCCCCGTGCTGTCTTTCTCTCCCTCCCCATGCTGTCTTTCTCTCCCTCCCCATGCTGTCTCTCGTTTCACTCTTATGGCTCTTTCTCTATGCCTCAGTCTGGGTTCTCTCCTCTCAGCCCCAGCCTGGCTCTAGGCAGCTCCATCAGAGTAGAGGGCTGAACTCAAGGCATTAGTCAGGCCTATCAGATGGCAATCTCTTCACGGCTGTTCCCTGGCACACTGAGTGCTCTGTTCCCAGACACATGCCTTCTCTCCCTCTCTCTCCCCTGCGCTCTCTCTCTCTCTCTCTCTCTCTCTCTCTCTCTCTCTCTCTCTCTCTCCCCTGCGCTCTCTCTCTCCTGCCTACTCTCTCCCCTTCTCTCTCTCTCTCCCCTGCTCTCTCTCTCTCTCTCTCCCCTTCTCTCTCTCTCTCTCCCCTGCGCTCTCTCTCTCCTGCCTTCTCTCTCTCCCTCTCTCTCTCTCTCCCTCTCTCTCTCTCTTCTCTCTCTCTCTCCCCTCTCTCTCTCTCTCTCTCTCCCCCCTCTCTCTCTCCCCCTCTCTCTCTCCCCTGCTCTCTCTCCCCCTCTCTCTCTCTCTCTCTCTCTCTCTCTCTCTCTCTCTCTCTCTCTCTCTCTCTCTCTCTCTCTCTCTCTCTCTCTCTCTCTCTCTCTCTCTCTCTCTGTCTCTCCTTCTCTCTCTCTCTCTCTCTCTCTCTCTCTCTCTCTCTCTCTCTCTCTCTCTCTCTCTCTCCTGCCTACTCTCTCCCCTTCTCTCTCTCTCTCCCCTGCTCTCTCTCTCTCTCTCTCCCCTTCTCTCTCTCTCTCTCCCCTGCGCTCTCTCTCTCCTGCCTACTCTCTCCCCTTCTCTCTCTCCCTCTCTCTCTCTCTTCCTCTCTCTCTCTCCCCTGCTCTCTCTCTCTCTCCCCCTCTCTCTCTCCCCCTCTCTCTCTCCCCTGCTCTCTCTCCCCCTCTCTCTCTCTCTCTCTCTCTCTCTCTCTCTCTCTCTCTCTCTCTGTCTCTGTCTCTGTCTCCCCTTCTCTCTCTCTCTCTGTCTCTCTCTCTCTCTCTCTCTGTCTCTCTCTCTCTCTCTCTCCTGCCTACTCTCTCTCTCTCTCTCTCTCCCCTGCTCTCTCTCTCTCCTGCCTACTCTCTCCCCCTTCTATCTTTGCGCTCTAGAAGCCATGGGCAGCAGGGAAACCACAGCACGTTGGAGTGGAGGAGTCCCTGCATTCTTTTCTTCCCCAAGTCTCTCTCACTCCCCTCCCATCCCTCTATCCTCTATTTCCTTCCCTCCTTCAGAAGTTGAGATCCTTAGGCGTGTTGTGCCAATATACATTAGGCTCACATGACTGACTGGTGAAGAAGATAAGGATACCTCATGACCAGGAGGACTGTTTTGATGTTGTTGACAAACATCAGGCCCACTTTTGTCTGAGGGAGGAGTTGAGGACAGCACATTAACAATGTTTCTTTGACATGAGACACAATTTTCCACTGGGATTTTACTGAGCTTGTAATCTGATTTACAGCAGCAATCAGCAGTCAGGTGACAGTGGAGTAGTACTGACTTACAGTAGAGTAGTACTGACTTACAGTATAGTAGTACTGACTTACAGTAGAGTAGTACTGACTTACAGTAGAGTAGTACTGACTTACAGTAGAGTAGTACTGACTTACAGTAGAGTAGTACTGACTTACAGTTGCATTCAGGTGACAGTAGAGTAGTACTGACTTACAGTAGCATTCAGGTGACAGTAGAGTAGTACTGACTTACAGTAGAGTAGTACTGACTTACAGCAGCATTCAGGTGACAGTGGTGTAGTACTGACTTACAGTGGAGTAGTACTGACTTACAGTGGAGTAGTACTGACTTACAGTGGAGTAGTACTGACTTACAGTAGAGTAGTACTGACTTACAGTGGAGTAGTACTGAGAGCTTTTCCCCCTTAACCAGACAGAAGGGTGTGCTTCCCTAATGGCATCCTATTCCCTATATAGTGCACTACTTTCCCTATATAATGTGCTACTTTTGACCAGAGCCCTATAGGCCATTGTCAAAAGTAGTGCACTAGCCTATATAGGGAATAGGGTGTCATGTGGGACAGGACCAAGATGTGAGAAGTTACAAGTAGGCCATCAGATTTCAGACTGAGAACACTCTACTGACCAGGGACAATGTTTATTTCTTGTAAGGATTCAATACGATATTCAGGAACATGGGTTGTAATTCCGGCAGCCAGAACCAAATCTCGCCTGCTTGCGGACTAGATACTCTGTTTCGTCTGTCATGAGATTACATGTGTTGTAAAATTATCTAACTCGTCTATGACACAACATCCAGAATAACATCAGTTGTGGGCACCAATTCAGACCACTAGGCTAAATGAATTATTTTGGTCATCTGTGCAGATGACATCGGTTTTGTACCAATTTATTTCCAGTAACATATCCGTTTCATTGGCAGTTGTATTGTCAGCCTGGGGGCCAGAGTGTTTGTTTAAGGAAGTGTTCTGTTGATTGGCCGGTTTGTTCATACTTTGAAGGTGTTGATCACTGTATAAAACCAGGAAACATTCATTTCTATTGTCATTGTGTTACGTTCCGTAAGAAGACATTGACGACAGAGGCCAAAACAATGCTTTCTTGAAGGGCCAACTGAGAGCAGAGCTCAACGGAAAGGCTGGGCGTTAGGAGCAGAGCAATATTATGTTGTGTGTTAGTACGACTAGGTTGTGTGTTAGTACGACTAGGTTGTGTGTTAGTACGACTAGGTTGTGTGTTAGTACGACTAGGTTGTGTGTTAGTACGACTAGGTTGTGTGTTAGTACGACTAGGTTGTGTGTTACGACGACTAGGTTGTGTGTTAGTACGACTAGGTTGTGTGTTACGACGACTAGGTTGTGTGTTAGTACGACTAGGTTGTGTGTTAGTACGACTAGGTTGTGTGTTAGTACGACTAGGTTGTGTGTTAGTACGACTAGGTTGTGTGTTACGACGACTAGGTTGTGTGTTACGACGACTAGGTTGTGTGTTAGTACGACTAGGTTGTGTGTTAGTACGACTAGGTTGTGTGTTACGACGACTAGGTTGTGTGTTACGACGACTAGGTTGTGTGTTAGTACGACTAGGTTGTGTGTTAGTACGACTAGGTTGTGTGTTAGTACGACTAGGTTGTGTGTTAGTACGACTAGGTTGTGTGTTAGTACGACTAGGTTGTGTGTTAGTACGACTAGGTTGTGTGTTAGTACGACTAGGTTGTGTGTTAGTACGACTAGGTTGTGTGTTACGACGACTAGGTTGTGTGTTACGACGACTAGGTTGTGTGTTACGACGACTAGGTTGTGTGTTAGTACGACTAGGTTGTGTGTTAGTACGACTAGGTTGTGTGTTAGTACGACTAGGTTGTGTGTTAGTACGACTAGGTTGTGTGTTAGTACGACTAGGTTGTGTGTTAGTACGACTAGGTTGTGTGTTACGACGACTAGGTTGTGTGTTAGTACGACTAGGTTGTGTGTTACGACGACTAGGTTGTGTGTTAGTACGACTAGGTTGTGTGTTAGTACG
This sequence comes from Salvelinus alpinus, assembly GCF_045679555.1. Lineage (NCBI taxonomy): Eukaryota > Metazoa > Chordata > Actinopteri > Salmoniformes > Salmonidae > Salvelinus > Salvelinus alpinus. The sequence goes on along the minus strand of NC_092112.1, from coordinate 12,540,766 downwards.
ACTAGGTTGTGTGTTAGTACGACTAGGTTGTGTGTTAGTACGACTAGGTTGTGTGTTAGTACGACTAGGTTGTGTGTTACGACGACTAGGTTGTGTGTTAGTACGACTAGGTTGTGTGTTAGTACGACTAGGTTGTGTGTTAGTACGACTAGGTTGTGTGTTAGTACGACTAGGTTGTGTGTTAGTACGACTAGGTTGTGTGTTACGACGACTAGGTTGTGTGTTACGACGACTAGGTTGTGTGTTAGTACGACTAGGTTGTGTGTTAGTACGACTAGGTTGTGTGTTAGTACGACTAGGTTGTGTGTTAGTACGACTAGGTTGTGTGTTAGTACGACTAGGTTGTGTGTTAGTACGACTAGGTTGTGTGTTAGTACGACTAGGTTGTGTGTTAGGACGACTAGGTTGTGTGTTACGACGACTAGGTTGTGTGTTAGTACGACTAGGTTGTGTGTTACGACGACTAGGTTGTGTGTTAGTACGACGACGACTAGGCGACGCGGTGGTGGTTGTACAACGACTTTGTCTTATTACACAGTTATAATCATTAACGTGATTCAGTGTTCATATCAGACAATCTACAGTAGCAGGCCGTGTGGTGATGCCATCCTCCTTGAGTGAATAGATCACGCAGCACGGTACCTTACTCTGCAGAGGACAACACGAGAAGACGTTGGAGGAGGCAGATTCGAGGTCAAACGATTTTAGGAATGTAAAAGATAAATAATGACTCAGGAAATAGATTACACACAATATATTCACAAGGTAAAACAAAAAAATATGTCCCTTCACGCTCCTGGTCGTCTTATTCCTACAGGCCAATCAGGCTGCTTTGTGTTGCAGAATTTCGCAACTTTGGATTCATTTATTTTTCATTTTACTTCTCACATTCTCAGGCTTGAGAAAGTAATCAAGCTCCTTCTGCTTTTGGCTTCCCTTCACAAATATCACAGCAGCCCTGCTATGCAAACAGCTAGGCTACACCTGAAGAGGTCCTTTGAACTAACACAATATGACAGTTGATGTTGATTGTGTGTGTTTTTGTTTGTTTGTTGGTTAGAGAGGCGGGCCATCTTGTCCTTACCGAGTACATCTACGTCAACGAAGCTCTACAGAATATCCCAGAGTGCATTGCAAGTGCAACCAATGCTATGATGATGTTGGCTGTTCTGTTCAGACTATGGCCGCTTGGCACGATGTAGTGCTAGCGTAGGCCGTTTACCACCTCCCACCAGCCGGTGTGCAGGTAACTCTGTCTTTCTACCGGGGAGCAGGTAACTCTGTCTTTCTACCGGGGAGCAGGTAACTCTGTCTTTCTACCGGGGAGCAGGTAACTCTGTCTTTCTACCGGGGAGCAGGTAACTCTGTCTTTCTACCGGGGAGCAGGTAACTCTGTCTTTCTACCGGGGAGCAGGTAACTCTGTCTTTCTACCGGGGAGCAGGTAACTCTGTCTTTCTACCGGGGAGCAGGTAACTCTGTCTTTCTACCGGGGAGCAGGTAACTCTGTCTTTCTACCGGGGAGCAGGTAACTCTGTCTTTCTACCGAGGAGCAGGTAACTCTGTCTTTCTACCGGGGAGCAGGTAACTCTGTCTTTCTACCGGGGAGCAGAACTCAAGGTGGCAGAAGGTTGATCGGAACGGATTTTCATGGGCCACAAGGTGTGTGTGTGTGTGTGTGTGTGTGTGTGTGTGTGTGTGTGTGTGTGTGTGTGTGTGTGTGTGTGTGTGTGTGTGTGTGTGTGTGTGTGTGTGTGTGTGTGTGTGTGTGTGTTGTGTGTCTTGCCGTTACCTACCGGGCCTCTGTTCTGGTGCCAGCTGCCACGCAGCAGAAATGGAATCCAATCACATTTCCCCCCCAGCTCTGTTCTGTTCAGCTCAGCAGTGCCATGCTATTAGCTATAAGGCGCTCAGCAGCCTAATGGACCCACTGCCCTCTACTCTCCTGAGGCATGCTGCCTGACCTGCCAGGATAGCTTGCTACTGCTAGGTTCAGTAGCCATGCTATTAGCTATTAGCTACCAGATCAGCAGGCTGGTTGTGACGACTGGCTAGCTCTGAGCTAATGGACCCACTGCCCTCCACTCTCCTGAGGCATGCTGCCTGCCAGGCTAGCCTGCTATTGCCACTGACTGCTGACTAATACAGCCTAACACTAGGCTATCGCTCCCTAATCGCTACCCAGTAATGAAGGTTCTACACCTGGATCTCCTTTGTGTTAATGATCTTAATTCCTTGATGTGGATTTATTTTCTCCTTTCAGTTTTTTTTATCCGCTAGAGCTGATTGTTACCTGTAGTTTCTCTGAGGAGGGGGGGGGCGGGCTAAGGGTAGTGTCTCTGAAGGAGGGGGGGGGGGGGGCTACGGGTAGTTTCTCTGAAGGAGAGGGGGCTACGGGTAGTGTCTCTGAGGGAGGGGGTGGCTAAGGGTAGTGTCTCTGAAGGAGGGGGGGGGGCTACGGGTAGTGTCTGAGGGAGGGGGGGCTAAGGGTAGTGTCTCTGAAGGAGGGGGGGGGGGCTACGGGTAGTGTCTCTGAGGGAGGGGGGCTAAGGGTAGTGTCTCTGACGGAGGGGGGGCTAAGGGTAGTGTCTCTGAGGGAGGGGGGCTAAGGGTAGTGTCTCTGAAGGAGGGGGGCTAAGGGTAGTGTCTCTGAGGGAGGGGGGGCTAAGGGTAGTGTCTCTGAGGGAGGGGGGCTAAGGGTAGTGTCTCTGAGGGAGGGGGGGGCTAAGGGTAGTGTCTCTGAAGGGGGGGGGGGCTAAGGGTAGTGTCTCTGAGGGAGGGGGGGCTAAGGGTAGTGTCTCTGAGGGAGGGGGGGCTAAGGGTAGTGTCTCTGAGGGAGGGGGGGGGGCTAAGGGTAGTGTCTCTGAGGGAGGGGGGGGGGGCTAAGGGTAGTGTCTCTGAGGGAGGGGGGGGGCTAAGGGTAGTGTCTCTGAAGGAGGGGGGGCTAAGGGTAGTGTCTCTGAAGGAGGGGGGGCTAAGGGTAGTTTCTGTCTCGCTCTGTTTCTCTGCTGTGATCTCAGCTCCAACATCTGTTTTTTTCCCTCTCTCTTTCTCCGTTTTCCTTTACCTCTCCCTCTTTCTCATCTATCCCAGTAGATTACCTCTCCCTCTTTCTCATCTATCCCAGTAGATTACCTCTCCCTGTCTCATGAATCCCAGTAGATTGGAGTACTATATTTCCCAGTGGAGCCATCACAGTGCAGAATGGCTGCTTCATTAAATCAGTTATCCACAGCAGTAGAGATCAGAGGAATTTCATATTGATGATGGCGATTAAAACCAATGTTCTCTGTAATAGGAGACGTAGGCCTGGAATGAGACGTAGGCCTGGAATGAGACGTAGGCCTGGAATGAGACGTAGGCCTGGAATGAGACGTAGGCCTGGAATGAGACTAGGCCTGGAATGAGATGTAGGCCTGGAATGAGACGTAGGCCTGTGTCTGGACTCTCACTCAATTCAATACATGCTATATTGGCATGAATGGGTGGTTGCCACTGTTGCCATAGCAATGTAGATTAAGTATTACAGAAATTAACAATATGTTTAAGCAACAATAATAATAATAATAATAAACAATCATACTTGGAAAATCAGGGCCTAAGTGGCAGGCCTAAAATTAACTTTTTGGCCCACCACTGTGGCAGGTAGTTCTTTTCTTTTTTTTACCAGCAATATATATATTTTTTGGTGCTATAATTACATAAAAATTGTATGAACTGCCTTAATTTTGCTGGATACCCAGCACGGGTAGCTGCTGCCTTGTTTTGTGATCGGAGTCTTTTAACCAAAATATCAGATGAGACAAAATGTTCAGCTGTCCTGTTAAGGGCGGGAGGTTACCGTGGTAACGGGGGCCACTCAAGTCCTGTCGTGTGTGTGTGAGAGAGAGATTTGGGATCTGACTAGGGCGTCTCTTTGCTATAAGTTGAAGCAGCAGACTCAAACCTAACGTTGAAAAACAACTGAGCTTGTGAAGAAAACAATGTAAATGGGCAGAAAACACAAGGACAAAGTCTCACTTTGTAGACTTTAGAGTAAAATGATTTGCTGCGTGAGGTGGGATATAGGATTCTTATTTCTTTGTGCGATTAGCAGCTATGAAACAAAACGGCAGACCACTGCAGCATTTCTCTGCTGCAACTCACGCCATGTACTCATACTTGAATTTTGACTTTTTATTTGTGAATGTAACGCTCGCATTGTAGAGCCCTGCAACTTTGACCACCCGCCAACGTGTGAAATAGACATTCTTACCCGCTAATACCTCAATCTACCCACATTTCGCTGGTGGCGAGTGTTAATTATATGCCTTGTCTGTACCCCACACAGACAATTATCTGTAAGGTAATCCTTCTGGGGCTTTCGTCTGCTTTCCAACAGACACTGGGAGACAAATTCCCCTTTCAGCAGGAGAATAACCTAAAACACAAGGCCAAATATACACTGGAGTTGCTTACCAAGACGACATTGAATGTGTCCGAGTGGCCTACTTACAGTTTAGACTCAAATAGACTTGAAAATCTATAGCAAGACTTTAAAATGGGTGTCTTGACAGAGCTTATACGACACTCAGAGCTTGAAGAATGCTAAGAACAATGTGCAAATATTGTACAATCCAGGTGTACAAAGCTCTTAAAGATGAACCCAGAAAGACTTACAGCTGTTAATCGCTGGAAAAGGTGATTCTAACATGTACTGACTTAGGAGGTTGAATACTTATCTAATCAATATATATATTAGTATTTGTTTAAAAAAAAAGTTATCTTCCACTTCGACATTAGTGTATTTTATGTCGATTGTTGACCCCAAAAAAATGACAATTTAAATCTATTTTAATCCTACTTTGTAACACAACAAAATGTAGGAAAAGTAAAGGGGTGTGAATACTTTCTGAAGTTTCTAAATACCTCCGAGTCATATTTGGAGCAGTGGAACAGGAAGTGTAGCTCATCCTCTACTTCACCCGACCCACAGTGCTTACAAAGACTTCTCTGACCTTCCATGTTTTTCTATGGTGCCCTGTCTCTCTTGCCAGGCTATGGTGCCCTGTCTCTCTTGCCAGGCTATGGTGCCCTGTCTCTCTTGCCAGGCTATGGTGCCCTGTCTCTCTTGCCAGGCTATGGTGCCCTGTCTCTCTTGCCAGGCTATGGGGCCCTGTCTCTCTTGCCAGGCTATGGTGCCCTGTCTCTCTTGCCAGGCTATGGTCTCTCTTTCTTGTTCTGAGAGGGAGATCGGCACGCTACACACTGTCTGTCATCCACTGCCCTTAAATTGAAATTGTATTGAGAGAGAGAGGCACAGAGTATAGACTACTAGGGAGAGGGGCTCTGTGTGTGAAATCGGATGCATGAGGCTCGGAGCACCTTGGCAGGCACAGAGGGGGCGAGAGAGACCACAAACACTGTTACCTCACTCGCGCTAGACTAACTTCATGCTAGTTATTTATCATCCCATCTGATGACATAGTAGGCCTACCTGTCTGGACTACATCAAACTGAGAGAAGCTAGCTAATTGAGGCTAGTTATAACATTACTGCACTTCTTACCATTCTACAGTTAACGCCTTCAAATAACTCCATTCAGATTATATGTACCAACCTACTTGTTTTGCTTTTGGATGTTGTAGCCTTTCCTTCTCGTTTCACTTGTAGTTTTATTGTAATTCCATCGTCCGTTGATTTAGATATCTCCTAACTTGTTTGCTACACAAGCAGAGCGGCAATGCAATTGTCTCTCTCTCTCTGCGGGAAGCGTAGCAATCAGAGTGCATAATTATTCATTTGTCTGTGACGTTTTTTCCAAATCAATATGGAGTAGAGGTCGACCGATTAATCGGAATGGCCGATTTCAAGTTTTCATAACAATTGGAAATCGGTATTTTTGGACACCGACTTGGCCAATGTTTTTTTTTTTTTTTTTTACACCTTTATTTAATCTTTATTTAACTAGGCAAGTCAGTTAACTTCTCTGGGATATGTGGGACGGTAGCGTCCCACTTGGCCAAAAGCCAGAAAAAATGTAGCGCACCAAATTCAAATATATTACTATAAAAATCAATCTTTCATGAAATCACACATGAAAGACACCAAATTAAAGCTACACATGTTGTGAATCCAGCCAACATGTCCGTGCTTCTACACCTGCATTGCTTGCTGTTTGGGGTTTTAGACTGGGTTTCTGTACAGCACTTCGAGATATTAGCTGATGTACGAAGGGCTATATAAAATAAACTTGATTTGATTTTGATTTGATTTCAAAAAGGATTTACGGCGAAAGCACACCAAACAATTATGTTAGCTCAGTACATAGCCACAGAAAAACACAGCCATTTTCACAGCAAAAGATAGTAGTCACAAAAAGCAGAAATAGAGATAAAATGAATCACTAACCTTTGATCTTCATCAGATGACACTCATAGGACATCATGTTACACAATACATTTATGTTTTGTTCGATAATGTGCATATTTATATCCACAAATCTCGGTTTACATTGGCGCCATGTTCAGAAATGCCTCCAAAATATCCGGAGAAATTGTAGAGAGCCACGTCAAATAACAGAAATACTCATCATAAACTTTGATGAAAGATACATGTTTTACATATAATTAAAGATACACTTGTTCCTAATGCAACCGCTGTGTCAGATTTTTTTTTAAATGACGTAAAAAGCACACCATGCAATAATCTGAGACGGCGCTCAAAAATAACAACATTTCTCCGCCATGTTGGAGTCAACAGAAATACGAAATTACATCATAAATATTCCCTTACCTTTGATCATCTTCATCAGAATGCACTCCCAGGAATCCTAGTTCCACAATAAATCGTTGTTTTGTTCGATAATGTCCATTACTTATGTCTAAGTAGCTACTTTTGCTAGCATGTTTAGTGCACATGTCCAAATGCTCGCGCAGATGCAGGCGAACTCGGACGAAAACTTCAAAAAGTTATATAACAGGTCGAATAAACTGGTCAAACTAAGTAGAGAATCAATCTTCAGGATGTTGTTATCATATATATCCAATAACGTTCCAACCGGAGCATTACTTCATGTCTGTAGAAGTTATGGAACGCAAGGCGATATCATGAGGAAAGCGCGTGACCAGGAACTGGCATTCTGCCAGACCAATGACTGAAACACCTCCCATCCGGCCCCACATCACACTAGAGGCTTCATTGACCACTCTGAGAACTTTTTTCTCAGGTTTTTGCCTGCCATATGAGTACTGTTATACTCACAGTCAACATTCAAACAGTTTTAGAAACTTCAGAGTGTTTTATATCCAACAGTAATAATAATATGCATATATTAGCATCTGGGACAGAGTAGGAGGCAGTTCACTATGGGCACGCAATTCATCCAAAAGTTAAAATGCTGCCCCCTATCATAAAGAAGTTAAGAACACATTCTTATTTTCAATGATGGCCTACCAGGGAACGGTGGGTTAACTGCCTCGTTCAGGGGCAGAACGACCGATTCAATCTTGCAACCTTACAGTTAACTAGTCCAACGCTCTAACAACCTGCCTCTCATTGCACTCCAGGAGGAGACTGCCTGTTACGCGAATGCAGTAAGCCAAGGTAAGTTGCTAGCTAGCATTAAACTTATCTTCTAAAAAACAATCAATCAATCAATCATAATCACTAGTTAACTACACATGGTTGATGATATTACTAGTTTATCTAGCGTGTCCTGCATTGCATATAATCGATGCGGAGCGTATCGTTGTTCCAATGTGTACCAAACCATAAACATCAATGCCTTTCTTAAAATCAATACACAGAAGTATATATTTTTAAACCTGCATATTTAGCTAAAAGAAATCCAGGTTAGCAGGCAATATTAACCAGGTGAAATTGTGTCACTTCTCTTACGTTCATTGCACGCAGAGTCAGTGTATATGCAACAGTTTTGGATGCCTAATTTGCCAGAATTTTATGTAATTATGACATAACATTGAAGGTTGTACAATGTAACAGGAATATTTAGACTAATGGATGCCACCCCTTAGATAAAATACGGAACACTTCCGTATTGCACTGAAAGAATAAACGTCTTGTTTTCGAGATGATAGTTTCCGGATTCGACCATATTAATGACCTAAGGCTCGTATTTCTGTGTGTTATTATGTTATAACTAAGTCTATGATTTGATAGAGCAGTCTGACTGAGCGATGGTAGGCAGCAGCAGGCTCGTAAGCATTCATTCAAACAGCACTTTCATGTGTTTGCCAGCAGCTGTTTATGACTTCAAGCCTATCAACTCCCGAGATCAGACTGGTGTAACCGATGTGAAATGGCTAGCTAGTTAGCGGGGTGCGCGCTAATAGCGTTTCAAACGTCACTCGCTCTGAGACTTGGAGTAGTTCTTCCCCTTGCTCTGCATGGGTAACGCTGCTTCGAGGGTGGCTGTTGTCGTTGTGTTCCTGGTTCGAGCCCAGGTAGCGGCGAGGAGAGGGATGGAAGCTATACTGTTACACTGGCAATACTAAAGTGCCTATAAGAACATCCAATAGTCAAAGGTATATGAAATACAAATTGTATAGAGAGAAATAGTCCAATAATTCCTATAATAACTACAACCTAAAACTTCTTACCTGGGAATATTGAAGACTCATGTTAAAGGAACTACCAGCTTTCATATGTTCTCATGTTCTGAGCAAGGAACTTAAACGTTAGCTTTCTTACATGGCACATATTGCACTTTTACTTTCTTCTCCATCACTTTGTTTTTGCATTATTTAAACCAAATTGAACATGTTTCATTATTTATTTGAGGCTAAATTGATTTTATTGATGTATTATATTAAGTTAAAATAAGTGTTCATTCAGTATTGTTGTAATTGTCATAATTAAAAATACATTTACATTTACATTTAAGTCATTTAGCAGACGCTCTTATCCAGAGCGACTTACAAATTGGTGCATTCACCTTATGATATCCAGTGGAACAACCACTTTACAATAGTGCATCTAACTCTTTTAAGGGGGGGGGGGTTAGAAGGATTACTTTATCCTATCCTAGGTATTCCTTAAAGAGGTGGGGTTTCAGGTGTCTCCGGAAGGTGGTGATTGACTCCGCTGACCTGGCGTCGTGAGGGAGTTTGTTCCACCATTGGGGTGCCAGAGCAGCGAACAGTTTTGACTGGGCTGAGCGGGAACTGTACTTCCTCAGAGGTAGGGAGGCGAGCAGGCCAGAGGTGGATGAACGCAGTGCCCTTGTTTGGGTGTAGGGCCTGATCAGAGCCTGAAGGTACGGAGGTGCCGTTCCCCTCACAGCTCCGTAGGCAAGCACCATGGTCTTGTAGCGGATGCGAGCTTCAACTGGAAGCCAGTGGAGAGAGCGGAGGAGCGGGGTGACATGAGAGAACTTGGGAAGGTTGAACACCAGACGGGCTGCGGCGTTCTGGATGAGTTGTAGGGGTTTAATGGCACAGGCAGGGAGCCCAGCCAACAGCGAGTTGCAGTAATCCAGATGGGAGATGACAAGTGCCTGGATTAGGACTTGCGCCGCTTCCTGTGTGAGGCAGGGTCGTACTCTGCGAATGTTGTAGAGCATGAACCTACAGGAACGGGTCACCGCCTTGATGTTAGTTGAGAACGACAGGGTGTTGTCCAGGATCACGCCAAGGTTCTTAGCACTCTGGGAGGAGGACACTCTGGAGGAGGCACTCTGGGAGGAGGACACAATGGAGTTGTCAACCGTGGCAAAAGGCCGATTTAATCGGTATCGGCCCTTTTTGGTCCTCCAATAATCGGTATCGGTATCGGCGTTGAAAAATCCTAATCGGTCGACCTCTACCTCATAGTAGTCAGTATAACATGTGGGATGGACCTCTCTGTCTGTAAGAAGAGAGCTGCATTCTGTTTTACTTACAAAGCAGTTGACCTCTAATATGGAGTCGCAGCTTGCCGCCGGTGTGTTGTGATTTCTAAGACGCTCTAAGGTGTGTAGACCAATCACAACTCAATTCCAGGCTGTATCACAACCAGCTGTGATTGGGAGTTCCATAGGGTGGCGCACAATTGGCCCAGCGTCGTCCGGGTTAGGGTTTGGCCGGGGTAGGCCGTCATTGTAAATAAGAATTTGTTCTTAACTGATTCGCCTAGTTAAATTAAAAATACATTTGCATGACATATACTGGCTTGCAAAATGTCATGCCCGTCTCAGCCCTATTGCAGAGTACCTCTGGCGTTCTCTCTCTGTTATGTAATCCTTGCTGTTGGTTCTGAACTAATCTGTCCCTAACTCCCCTAACTTTGTCTCCCTGCAGGTTGAACCTCAGCGGACTGTAGAGCTGGTATCCAGGGGAACGATGAGCGATGGAATGGTATTGTGTGAGACGAGAGCCCTGGCTTCCTCTCCAGTACACAGGCTGGCTACGTCTGTACTCCTCTTCCTCGCCCTGCTCCCCCACGGACACGCATCAGGTAAGAGACAACTCCTGCCGGACCATACCCACACCATACCCTTAATGGCTCAAATAGCCGACCAATCACCCTGTTAACAACCCTTAGTAAACTTCTGGGGAAAATTGTGTTTGACCGCATACAATGTTATTTCACAGTAAACTAATTGACAACAGACTTTCAGCATGCACATAGGGAAGGACACTCAACAAGCACGGCACTTACACAAATGACTGATTGTCTGAGAGATTGATTGTGGGGGCTGTCTTGTTATACATCAGTGCATTATCGATCATAGTCTGCTGCTGGAAGAAAAAAAACGTATGTGTTATGGCTTTACACCCCCTGCTATAATGTGGATAAAGAGTTACTTGTCTAACAGAACACAGAGGGTGTTCTTTAATGGAAACCTCTCAAACATAATCCAGGTTGAAGCAGGAATTCCCCAGGGTAGCTGTTTAGGCCCCTTGCTTTTTTTCAATCTTTTTTTATTTATTTATTTAACTGACTTGCCTAGTTAAATAAAGGTTAAGAACAAATTCTTATTTACAATGACGGCCTACCAAAAGGCCTCCTGCGGGGACGGGGCTGGGATTAAAAATACAAATAAATAAAATAAAAAATATAGGACAAAACTCCCATCACGACAAGAGAGACAACACAACACTACATAAAGAGAGACCTAAGACGACAACATAACATGGCAGCAACACATGATAACACCGCATGGTAGCAACATGACAACAACATGGCAACAGCGCAAAACATGGTACAAATATTATTGGGCACAGACAACAGCACAAAGGGCAAGAAGGTAGAGACAACAATACATCACTCAAAGCAGCCACAACTGTCAGTAAGAGTGTCCATGATTGAGTCTTTGAATGAAGAGATTGAGATAAAACTGTCCAGTTTGAATGTTTGTTGCAGCTCGTTCCAGTCGCTAGCTGCAGCGAACTGAAAAGACGAGCGACCCAGGGATGTGTGTGCTTTGGGGACATTTAACAGAATGTGACTGGCAGAACGGGTGTTGTATGTGGAGGATGAGGGCTGCAGTAGGTATCTCAGATAGGGGGGAGTGAGGCCTAAGAGGGTTATATAAATAAGCATCAACCAGTAGGTCTTGCGACGGGTATACAGAGATGACCAGTTTACAGAGGAGTATAGAGTGCAGTAATGTGTCCTATAAGAAGCATTGGTGGCAAATCTGATGGCCGAATGGTAAAGAACCATTACTAACGACATGCCACTGGCTTTGAGGAAGGTCAGTGTGTCCATGTATACGGATGACTTAACACTATAACACGTCAGCTACTACAGCGACTGAAATGACTGCAGCACTCAACAAAGAGCTGCAGTTAGTTAGAAATCACTGAACCCTAAACCTCAACTACATCTCGTAATGAATCATGTGGAAATTGAGCAAGTTGACGTGACTAAACTGCTTGGAGTAACTCTGGATTGTAAACTGTCATGGTCAAAACATATTGAAACAACAGTAACTAAGATGGGGAGAAGTCTGTCCAGAGCGCTGCTCTACCTTCTTAACAGCACCATCAACAAGGCAGGTCCTACAGGCCCTAGTTTTGTCGCACCTGGACTACTGTTCAGTCGTGTGGTCAGGTGCCACAAAGAGGGACTTAGGAACATTGCAGTTGGCTCAGAACAGGGCAGAACGCCTGGCCCTTAAATGTACACAGTGAACTAACATTAATGATATGCATGTCCATCTCTCATGGCTCAAAGTGGAAGAGAGATTGGCTTGTTTTTGTAAGAAGTGTTGACAAGCTGAAGGTACCGAACTGTCTGTTTTTAAAATACTAGCACACAGCTCGGACACCCAAGGATACCCCACAAGACATGCCACAAGAGGTCTCTTCACAGTCCCCAAGTCCAGAACAGACTATGGGAGGCGCACAGTACTACATAGAGCCATGACTATATGGAACTCTGTTCCACATCAGGTAACTGATGAAAGCAGTAGAATTAGATAAACAGATAAATATACATTTTATGGAACAGCTGGGACTGTGAAGTAACACAAACATAGGCACAGACACATGCATACACACACACATGATAACATACGTGCTATACACACACGTACACATGGATTTTGCATTGTAGATATGTGGTAGTGGAGTAGGGGCCTGAGGGCACACACTTAGTGAGTTGTGAATTCTGTAATGAATGTATTGTAATGTTTTTAAAATTGTATAAACTGCCTTATTTTTGCCGTACCCCAGGAAGAGTAGCTACTGCCTTGGCAGGAACTAATGGGGATCCATAATAAACCCCAGGAAGAGTAGCTGCTGCCTTGGCAGGAACTAATGGGGATCCATAATAAACTCCAGGAAGAGTAGCAGCTGCCTTGGCAGATCCGTTATGAATACACTGATGGACCACACCCACACTATTTTTCCTTCCTGTTTTTGTTGCTCCAGACCCCTCCCCCCCACACACTCACCACACTGAGACCCCTCCCCCCCACACTCACCACACTGAGTAGGTGAGTGACTGTGTATATATTTACTGGCTGACAAATATTTGATGAAGAACCAAAAACATTTAGTTGAATTAGTCTAAATACAGTATTCAGACTCCTTCACTTTTTCCACATTTTGTTACATTACATCCTTATTCTAAAATCTATTAAATTATTTATTTTTCTCATCGATCTACACACAATACCCCACAATGACATCACAATACCCCACAATGACATCACAATACCCCACAATGACAAAGCAACAACATGTTTTTAGAAATACCTTATTACATAAGTATTCAGGCCTTTTGCTATGAGACTTGAAATTGAGCTCCGGTGCATCCTGTTTCCATTGATCATCCTTGAGATGTTTCTACAACTTGATTGCAGTCCACCTGTGGTAAATTCAATTGATTGAACATGATTTGGAAAGGCACACACCTGTCTATATAAGGTCCCACAGTTGACAGTGCATGTCAGAGCAAAAACCAAACCATGACGTCGAAGGAATTGTCCGTAGACAAAACATCTGCCACGCTGATCCTCAACACGGGGGGGCCCTCGGGTGCGTGCTCAGTCCCCTCCTGTACTCCCTGTACACCCATGACTGCATGGCCAGGCATGACTCCAACATCATCATTAAGCTTGCCCACTAGACCACAGTGGTAGGCCTGATCACCGATAACGATGAGACCGCCTATAGGGAGGAGGTCAGAGACCTGGCCGTGTGGAGCCAGGATAACAACCTGTCCCTCAACGTGATCAAGACAAAGGAGATGATTGTGGACTACAGGAAAAAGAGGACCGAGCACGTCCCCATTCTCATCGACGAGGCAGTAGTGGAGCAGGTTGAGAGCTTCAAGTTCCTTGGTGTCCACATCAACAACAAACTAACATGGTCCAAACACACGAAGACAGTCGTAAAGAGGGCACGACAAAGCCTAGTCCCCTTCAGGATATTGAAACGCTTTGGCATGGGTCCTCAGATCCTCAAAAAGTTCTACAGCTGCACCATCAAGAGCATCCTGATTGGCTGCATCACTGCTCGGCCTCCGACCACAATGCACTACAGAGTGTACTGCATCACTGAGGCATTGTTGTCAGAATAGATGGATGCAGTTCAATGCATGATTAATAGAATTCACCAATACATTTCTTGATAGTCCAAAAAACATTGACTGCCTTTTTTCCCTCCTTGTATCGTTTTTCGTTGGCTACGCAGCTAGAGATGCACATGTCATTTGGTTAACTAGCAATAAATGTGAATGGCTTTGCTAGCTAGCTATGCTGAGCGACTGTTATCTAGTTAGCTTATCTCTTGAGTTAACTAGCCAGAATGAACTTGCGATTTTACTCTGATTTCAGAGCAATTTGCGAATGTGCAACACCTGCTGAATATGACCGGTGTCAGTAAACGTAGTCAAAAAAATAAAATAAGAATAAGTCACGAACGCTGTATGTATATAACATGAAAACAGCCTAACCAGCTCTGCTAGGGTGAGTTAAAATGGTCAGTGAGGTGGTCTCTCAGTTTGTGTCTGGAAGTAGCTAGCTAGCATGCTAGCCAACTTTAGCCAGTTAGCCTGGGTGCTTGGTTGGGACAACGCATGCATTGGCAGGCAAGCTGCAGATGGACGACTAGCTGAAACGGGTTGAGAGTGTTTATCTAATGTTCCTGCAGTATTTTCAGGTATCTTACAATAAATTGCCACTTTTGACCTTTTCGTCAGTGGCATGTTGAAAGTCATACAGTAGGTAACCGTCACAATGTATTTATACTTACCCTTATTTATACCTACCGTAACATGCAGTTCCAGATACAGCCCTTCCATAGTTTCTGAAAAGGAGTTACTTTCTCAGATCTGGATTCAAATGGATTCGAAAAGGTGTGATCTGTATTCAAATAAGGGTAGTGACCTCCGAAGTAACTATTGGTCGTCGTCGTCCCCACCCCCAGACTAGTTACTTTCCACAAAACATATTATAAACTATAGATATCCCGGGTCGTGTGTTTTATATAACCATGTAACCGACGGTTATGGATGAGACTGTCATGAAAATAACCATAACAGTTATTTTTTTTAAACGTTTTTTTAAATTTATTACATTTGAGTCTGTTTCTGCAGTAACATGGACTCTTAACAAGGTGACGAAGCAAGGTGGTGTAGCAAACAAGTATTTGGTTGCCTAGGCAACACCCCCCTCACGATTATAACGGTGACTGCGTTCATTTGGCTGTCATCCACCGTCACAGCCAGGTCCATAAAATGAACACCCACCAAATGGGGGTAGATTGAGGTATTGGTGGGTAAAAATGTCTATTTTACCAGCCACGTTGGCGTGTGGTCAATTTGCAGGGCTCTACATTACATTCACAAATAAATTAATAGTCAAATCAAGTACCAATAGTACTTGTGCAAGTTGTGATTTGCAGCAGAAAAAAATTATGCAGTATTTCTTTTCCAAGTATTTCTGCTGTTTTTGTTTCATAGCTGCTAATCGCACAAAGAAATACGATTCCTATATCCCACCTCGCGCAGCAAAACTGACTGGCAGTGAAATTGTTGATAGATTCATTTTTGGAGGTGCTGAGCACAGGCATAGAAGTTGGTATCATTTCCTCAAGTCTACAAAGTGAGACTTGGTCCTCGACTTGGTCCTCGACTTGGTACTCGACCTGGTCCTCGTGTGTGGGTGGATGTGTGTTTGCCGCGTGCCGGTTAGCATCGGCTCCTGCGTAAGCGTGTTAGGGTTACGGTCTTGTGTAACGCTCGTGAGTCACGGAGAGCTCATGGGGGCTCGTTTTCAGGCTCACGTTCTCTCTCTCTCACACACTCCCACCTTCATCTGCAGCCAACGCCAGCGGGAAGGAGAGCAAGGAGTTTGTGTCCTCAGGCGGAGTGTGTGTGTACGTGCCTCTGCCAATCGGGCCCATATATTCCCGAGTGTGTTGCTGCCCCAGCCTCATTCCCAGCAGATAAACAGATCGCAGAGATGGCATCCCTGACAGGAACATATCGTTATCAGCTTTACAAGCCCATGTTTATTTATCTTTATTTCATATCTCTCATCCTCTGGTTTGGCCTCCTTAGTCTGTGGCTTTGTCTGAAAAAGTTACTAGCCGGTAAATCATGTTTCCGCTGTCCTTGTCTCCTCTTTTTTTAATTCCTCTCAAATCTCATTGGAGGAGGTGGTCAGAGGGAGGTACCTTAGATCGTTCCTCCTCCAATGATCTTTTGGGTCGATTTTGAGGAAACAAGGACGGGAGGTAGCAAGGGTTTGATATATTCAAACAAACCTTAATTTCCTCTCCTCGAGCCATCCCTCATATGCTCCACCATAATACATTATTGTCACAGGTTAGCCCAGGGCGCATCATATATATATATATATACAGTGGGGAGAACAAGTATTTGATACACTGCCGATTTTGCAGGTTTTCCTACTTACAAAGCATGTAGAGGTCTGTAATTTTTATCATAGGTACACTTCAACTGTGAGAGACGGAATCTAAAACAAAAATCCAGAAAATCACATTGTATGATTTTTAAGTAATTAATTTGCATTTTATTGCATGACATAAGTATTTGATCACCTACCAACCAGTAAGAATTCCGGCTCTCACAGACCTGTTAGTTTTTCTTTAAGAAGCCCTCCTGTTCTTCACTCATTACCTGTATTAACTGCACCTGTTTGAACTCGTTACCTGTATAAAAGACACCTGTCCACACACTCAATCAAACAGACTCCAACCTCTCCACAATGGCCAAGACCAGAGAGCTGTGTAAGGACATCAGGGATACAATTGTAGACCTGCACAAGGCTGGGATGGGCTACAGGACAATAGGCAAGCAGCTTGGTGAGAAGGCAACAACTGTTGGCGCAATTATTAGAAAATGGAAGAAGTTCAAGATGACGGTCAATCACCCTCGGTCTGGGGCTCCATGCAAGATCTCACCTCGTGGGGCATCAATGATCATGAGGAAGGTGAGGGATCAGCCCAGAACTACACGGCAGGACCTGGTCAATGACCTGAAGAGAGCTGGGACCACAGTCTCAAAGAAAACCATTAGTAACACACCATGCCGTCATGGATTAAAATCCTGCAGCGCACGCAAGGTCCCCCTGCTCAAGCCAGCGCATGTCCAGGCCCGTCTGAAGTTTGCCAATGACCATCTGGATGATCCAGAGGAGGAATGGGAGAAGGTCATGTGGTCTGATGAGACAAAAATAGAGCTTTTTGGTCTAAACTCCACTCGCCGTGTTTGGAGGAAGAAGAAGGATGAGTACAACCCCAAGAACACCATCCCAACCGTGAAGCATGGAGGTGGAAACATCATTCTTTGGGGATGCTTTTCTGCAAAGGGGACAGGACGACTGCACCGTATTGAGGGGAGGATGGATGGGGCCATGTATCGCGAGATCTTGGCCAACAACCTCCTTCCCTCAGTAAGAGCATTGAAGATGGGTCGTGAATGGTTCTTCCAGCATGACAACGACCCGAAACACACAGCCAGGGCAACTAAGGAGTGGCTCCGTAAGAAGCATCTCAAGGTCCTGGAGTGGCCTAGCCAGTCTCCAGACCTGAACCCAATAGAAAATCTTTGGAGGGAGCTGAAAGTCCGTATTGCCCAGCGACAGCCCCGAAACCTGAAGGATCTGGAGAAGGTCTGTATGGAGGAGTGGGCCAAAATCCCTGCTGCAGTGTGTGCAAACCTGGTCAAGAACTACAGGAAACGTATGATCTCTGTAATTGCACACAAAGGTTTCTGTACCAAATATTAAGTTCTGCTTTTCTGATGTATCAAATACTTATGTCATGCAATAAAATGCAAATTATTTACTTAAAAATCATACAATGTGATTTTCTGGATTTTTGTTTTAGATTCCGTCTCTCACAGTTGAAGTGTACCTATGATAAAAATTACAGACCTCTACATGCTTTGTAAGTAGGAAAACTTGCAAAATCGGCAGTGTATCAAATACTTGTTCTCCCCACTGTATATATATATATGTGTATGTATGTATGTATGTATGAGTCGGATGATTGTTCTGCTGGAGGGTTTCATGAATATCAAATCCTCAAAGTCCATTATTCTTGACAGTCTTATTCCATCCACATACAAATAAAGTCACGGCAGGGGAAAAGAGGTGACCACTGAGTAGAAATGTAGGCCTATAAGTGTGCATACTGAGACTTGTTGTGCCGAACAGGCTTCAAAGAGCTTAGCACAGTAAACCTTGAATAGTACAGTGTATGAAAACGGATGCGTAGGGTGGTGGTACATGCCTGTACTCCAATCACTACAGTACATGTTTATTATGTTAAACACACATCTGGCATAGCCCTTTTGTTGTGCGTCTGTCTGTAGATGAGTGTGTAGTTCCAGAGGAAGTGGTCACAGACAGTCAGGAGGGGGGGGGGGGGGAACAGAGAAGAGAAGTGATGCAGTTCCCACTGATTGTGTAACTTTGTTTTGTTAATTCATTGCACACAGCCAGTTAGTTACAGTAAACTCTCTTCCTCTGAGACACGGATCTAAGATCCAGGCCTGTATACAAACAACACCTGAACTCTGATTCAGCCTCTTGACGTTTCTACGAGCGTAGCATTTATCAAATGGTCAGGAATAAACCTCCTCGCTGATTCTTAGGATGGGGACAGGAAGTGAACAGTTTGGGGGCTAAA
Source organism: Salvelinus alpinus (assembly GCF_045679555.1). NCBI lineage: Eukaryota > Metazoa > Chordata > Actinopteri > Salmoniformes > Salmonidae > Salvelinus > Salvelinus alpinus. The sequence continues at coordinate 12,522,178 of NC_092112.1, read as the reverse complement.
AGTTAATCTCACACAGGCCTGGTCTCTCTGTGTGGGTCAGTGGGCGACGAGACATGTGTTCTGTTGAAATGGCCCCCAGCTCTGGCCCAGAACAAACTGACGTCTCTTTGTATAGCAGAGAGAGCGAAGTGGAGGAGGAGAGGAGGACCGTGGAGGTTTTATTACCATGTTTGGTCTGTTCACACACTTCTGTCTTTCTTTTTGTCCTCAAACACTTGTTTTGTGTTTGGCCTCTGATTTGTTTTCCATTCTCTTGGCTTCATATGAATCTCTCACAGCTCTCTTTGTCTAACAGTGATAAGCTCTCACTTCTGCTGCTGAGGGCCGTCTCATAGAAAGAACAGGCTGCTGAGGTCTGTGTTACACCGTACCCAAACCGGCCGCGCGCCATCGTGCACAAATTGATTTTGTCCTCCCACACCAAAAGCGATCAGAACACACAGGTTGAAATATCAAAATGAACTCAGAACCAATTATATTACTTTGGGGACAGGTCGAAAAGCATTAAACATTTATGGCAATTTTAGCTAGCTAGCTTGCAGTTGCTAGCTAATTTGCCCTGGGATATAAATGCTGGGTTGTTATTTTACCTCAAATGCACAAGGTCCTTTACTCTGACAATTAATCTACACATAAAATGGTCAACCAAAATGTTTCTAGTCATCAACCCTTCCAGGACTTTTCTTCTTTGGACGTGATATGGCGATTGGCATTTAACTTTCATAGTTACCACGACGACCGACCAAACTCAGTTAATCTTTCAATCACCCACGTTTGTATAACCAATGAGGAGATGGCACGTGGGTATCTGCTTCTATAAACCAATGAGGAGATGGGAGAGGCAGGACTTGCACCGTGTTCAGCGTCACAAATAGAACTGACTTCTATTTTAGCACTTGGCAACACAGACACTCGTTGGCGCGCGCAACCAATGTGGGTGCAATAATTGAATAACATGTATGTTTAAATTTATACTGCAACGCTCGCGCACGCGAAGTGAGCGGTGTGCTCAGCATGTTAGAAACACCTTGGTTTCTCTTTGTATGACTTACTGTGTTACACCACTGTCAAGGAAACATGTATGTGTGTGTTTCATGAGTTGTGAAGTGATTGTTGTGAAAGAGAAGTTTAGGCTAGGCTACTCCCTGGTAATGAGCGTGTAGGCTAGGCTATATGTCATCATGGCTGCCCTAGATCTTTCTCTTGTATCTGTAACTGCATTCTTGTCTGTGTGTTCATGAGTTGTGAAAGAGAAGAGAAGTTTGTGCTACTCCCTGGTAATGAGCGGGTGTAGGCTAGGCTTCTCCCTGGTAATGAGCGAGTGTAGGCTAGGCTGCTCCCTGGTAATGAGCGGGTGTAGGCTAGGCTGCTCCCTGGTAATGAGCGGGTGTAGGCTAGGCTGCTCCTTGGTAATGAGCGAGTGTAGGCTAGGCTGCTCCCTGGTAATGAGCGGGTGTAGGCTAGGCTGCTCCCTGGTAATGAGCGGGTGTAGGCTAGGCTACTCCTTGGTAATGAGCGAGTGTATGCTAGGCTACTCCCTGGTAATGAGCGGGTGTAGGCTAGGCTACTCCCTGGTAATGAGCGGGTTTAGGCTAGGCTACTCCCTGGTAATGAGCGGGTGTAGGCTAGGCTGCTCCCTGGTAATGAGCGAGTGTAGGCTAGGCTGCTCCCTGGTAATGAGCGGGTGTAGCATAGGCTGCTCCCTGGTAATGAGCGGGTGTAGGCTAGGCTACTCCTTGGTAATGAGCGAGTGTATGCTAGGCTACTCCCTGGTAATGAGCGGGTGTAGGCTAGGCTACTCCTTGGTAATGAGCGAGTGTAGGCTAGGCTGCTCCCTGGTAATGAGCGGGTGTAGGCTAGGCTGCTCCCTGGTAATGAGCGGGTGTAGGCTAGGCTGCTCCCTGGTAATGAGCGGGTGTAGCATAGGCTGCTCCCTGGTAATGAGCGGGTGTAGGCTAGGCTACTCCTTGGTAATGAGCGAGTGTATGCTAGGCTACTCCCTGGTAATGAGCGGGTGTAGGCTAGGCTACTCCTTGGTAATGAGCGAGTGTAGGCTAGGCTGCTCCCTGGTAATGAGCGAGTGTAGGCTAGGCTGCTCCCTGGTAATGAGCGAGTGTAGGCTAGGCTGCTCCCTGGTAATGAGCGGATGTAGGCTAGGCTGCTCCCTGGTAATGAGCGAGTGTAGGCTAGGCTACTCCTTGGTAATGAGCGAGTGTAGGCTAGGCTACTCCCTGGCAATGAGCGAGTGTAGGCTAGGCTACTCCCTGGCAATGAGCGGGTGTAGGCTAGGCTACTCCCTGGCAATGAGCGGGTGTAGGCTAGGCTACTCCCTGGCAATGAGCGGGTGTAGGCTAGGCTACTCCCTGGCAATGAGCGGGTGTAGGCTAGGCTACTCCCTGGTAATGAGCGGGTGTAGGCTAGGCTACTCCCTGGTAATGAGCGGGTGTAGGCTAGGGTGTGGGCGTCTGTTCACTGTGTGGTTCTGGCTCAGCCTGTTCACTGTTCTGTTTCTCAGCCTCGTACAGGAAATTTGCTAACCCTAAACCACCCGGCCTATCTCGCAAACAAAACCTGCAGGAAACAATGGCCTTTGTCTGTACTGTTCTGTTCCTTTCAAGGCGTTCCCCTAAAGACCTGTTAGCCAGCCCCCCCAGGCTAAACCCCTGGCCCCAGGCTAAACCCCTGGCCCCAGGCTAAACCTCTGGCCCCAGGCTAAACCTCTGGCCCCAGGCTAAACCCCAGGCCCCAGGCTAAACCCCTGGCCCCAGGCCTGCACAGGGAGGAGGAAACCAATATGCTACTCCTGCTCCTTTTATTTCACTAGCCTTTATTTAACTAGCCTTTTATTTAACTAGCCTTTTAACTCCTGCTGCTGCTCCTTTTGAAAGGTGAGGACAAAGATGTCTTTCAGCAGGGTGTTGGAGTTGGACGGAACACCACATCACAGCCACACTGAACTCCTCACACAGCTAGATTACCAGAAAGTCATTAGTGACAGAGGAGGGTGTTTGTGTGTGTGCCTGTGTGTGCACACGTGTCGATTATTGCTGTGTATCTGTCGCTCTGAAATATGTGTTTTAGCACTTGCTCAGTTTCTGTGTGCGTTTAAGTTTCGGTTTGGTGCAGTTTGTAGATTGTAAGGGGCCTTGACTCTCTTGTTGGTTTGACTTCTCTCTCTTCACTTCCTTATTAGGTACTGCTAGGCAAGAGGAAGGTCTGAGGTCCACTGTTTACAACCACAGTGAAACTAAAAGCAATTGAGTTAGTTGCCCTGTCAATGGGTGGTGAATGACAAGCCAACTGTGTGTAATGACGGTTAATATAGGTTTAATGAATGTCAGCAGCGTGACCAGGCTCGCAACATGTCTGCCTGGGTAGGAGGATGTGTAGACCTAGGTGAGGAGGGAGTTGCACTCAAGTACAAACTGATAGCCAGGCTTGTGTGCATTAGGGCACACTGTAGCAAAACGTTTTGCAATGGAAAACGAAAATCAGTGTTTTTATTGGACAAGTTAAGGTAGTAGGTCTACCTTCCAGTTACAACATTTTAAAACATTTTCTCTTGACTGAACACTACCCAGTTACCTCCCTTTATCCCCAGTCGGTGTTGACAGCCAGGATTGTCTGAAGGCTAAGTTGATCCTAGCTGGTCTTCGCTTAGGGAGTAGGGCTCTGAATTGCCAGGGACCTCACAATACAATATTATAACAATATTTTTTGGGCTGATTTTATGTATTGTGATTATATAAATGTCCACGATTTATCACGGTTTTATATGTATCGCGATTCGATGGTCCAAATATATTGCTCACAGCACAAGTCTGCTGCAGAGGCACAAGACCAAGCCATAAAGACAAGACCAAGCCATAAAGACAAGACCAAGCCATAAAGACAAGACCAAGCCATAAAGACAAGACCAAGCCATAAAGACAAGACCAAGCCATAAAGACAAGACCAAGCCATAAAGACAAGACCAAACCATAAAGACAAGACCAAGCCATAATAAAATATTGTTTTGATCAGTCATAGAAATAAAATGGCTGAAAACATGTTGGCTCACAATTTTAAAAAATTTAAAAAAGATTTAGGCCAAGCTGTAGGAGGAGAAATACAGACATTTTGGCATACAGCCAACTAGCGCTAGCTAACGTTAACTACCTAGAAAAAATATATATATATACATACACACTACCATTTAAAGGTTTGGGGTCACTTAGAAATGTCCATCAAATTGATCAGAAATACAGTGTAGACATTGTTAATGTTGTAAATGACTATTGTAGCTGGAAATGGCTGATTTTTAATGGAATATCTACATAGGCGTACCTACAGGGGCCCATTATCAGCAACCATCACTCCTGTGTTCCAATGGCACGTTGTGTTAGCTAATCCAAGTTAATCATTCTAAGATCATTAGAAAGCCCTTTTGCAATTATGTTAGCACAGCTGAAAACTGTTGTTCTGATTTTAAAGAAGCAATAAAACTGTCCTTCTTTAGACTAGTTGAGTATCTGGAGCATCAGCATTTGTGTGTTCGATTACAGGCACAAAAGGGCCAGAAACAAATTATTTTCTTCTGAAACTCGTCAGTCTGTTCTTGTTCTGAGAAATTAAGTCTATTCCATGTGAGAAATTGCCAAGAAACAGAAGATATCGTACAACGCTGTGTACTACTCTCTTCACAGAACAGAGCAAACTGGTTCTAACCAGAATAGAAAGAGGAGTGGGAGGCCCCGGTGCACAACTGAACAAGAGGACAAGTACATTAGTGTGTCTAGTTTTGAGAAACAGACAAGTCCTCAACTGGCAGCTTCATTAAATAGTACCCGCAAAACACCAATCTCATTTACGTCAACAGTGAAGAGGCGACTCCGGTATGCCGGCCTTCTAGGCAGTGTTGCAAAGAAAAAGCCATATCTCAGACTGGCCAATAAAAATAAAAGATTTAAGATGGTCAAAAGAACACAGACACTAGACAGAGGAAGTCTGTCTAGAAGGCCAGCATCCCAGAGTCACCTCTTCACTGTTGACGTTGAGACTAGACAGAGGAACTCTGCCTGGAAGGCCAGCATCCCGGAGTCACCTCTTCACTGTTGATGTTGAGACTGGTATTTTATTAGGATCCCCATTAGCTGTTGTGAAAGCAGCAGCTGCTCTTCCTGGGGTCCACACAACATGAAACATGACATAATACAGAACATTACTCGACAAGAACAGCTCAAGGACAGAACGACATGAATGTAAAACATTGACTCACAGTAAGAGCAGCTAATATGAAAAGCTCAAGTTTAAAATAATTATGGTTGGCATAGCTACACACTAATGCAGTGTTTACCCAGGCTGTGAGTGTATGGACCGTCACCATCTTTATGTATGATGCCTGCAGGATTGGGCAGGTTACTTTCTACATGTAATCTGTTAGTTCCTAGTTATGGAGCTGGAATGGATATCTGACGTTTTCCTCCCGGCTCCTGATTTAATAATACTTTATGTTTCCGCCATCGTTTCATATGACTGAAAAGAGCTTCTGAACATCAGAACAGAGATCACTAACCTGTCGTTTCATATGACTGAAAAGAGCTTCTGAACATCAGAACAGAGATCACTAACCTGGATGTGGGTGAAGATTTCCACTTCTGTTTTGAACAGAGCACATGCAGTGGAATGTGGTGCAGTGTTTTGAACAGGGCACATGCAGTGGAATGTAGTGCAGTGTTATGAACAGAGCACATGCAGTGGAATGTAGTGCAGTGTTATGAACAGAGCACATGCAGTGGCATGTAGTGCAGTGTTATGAACAGAGCACATGTAGTGCAGTGTTATGAACAGAGCACATGCAGTGGAATGTAGTGCAGCGTTTTGAACAGAGCACATGCAGTGGCATGTAGTGCAGTGTTATGAACAGAGCACATGCAGTGGAATGTAGTGCAGTGTTATGAACAGAGCACATGCAGTGGAATGTAGTGCAGCGTTTTGAACAGAGCACATGCAGTGGCATGTAGTGCAGCGTTTTGAACAGAGCACATGCAGTGGAATGTAGTGCAGTGTTTTGAACAGCATGTGTGAGGGTGTAATATATGACTGGGTCTGTCTCTCGGGTGTGGGTGTGGGTTTTGGGCTGGTCAGAGGCTGCTCTCTTTGTTTGGAGCTGAGAGGGAGGAATGTCAGCTGTCCATGGGACAAGAAAGAGGGGACTTTCCCCTGTTCTCGTTTTTTATTTTATTTAACTAGGCGAGTCAGTTAAGAACAAATTCTTATTTACAATGACGGCCTACCCTCCCCTACCTCGGCCAAACCCTAACCCGGACGACGCTGGGCCAATTGTGCGCCGCCATATGGGACTCCCAATCACGGCCGGTTGTGATACAGCCTGGAATCGAACCAGGGTCTGTAGTGACGCATCTAGCACTGAGATGTAGTGCCTTAGACCGCTGCATCTCTCTCTGTTCCATCTGCGCTCTCTGTTCCATCTGCGCTCTCTTTTCCACCTGCTCTCTCTGTTCCATCTGTTCCCCCCTGCCCCAATGTACTACGCCCGTTTGCTCCTACAAAGTGTGTGTGTTTAGTTAGGTGTTCAATAGGGAACCCCTTGACCTCTCGTCCATAGTCTGCCTCAGTAGATATAGAGTTCAGTTGTCTCAGTCCTAGTCAGCGTCAACCTGCTCAATGACCTCTGTAGTGAAAGAGGAAGGCAGGAGACAGTAGCTGGAATATATACACGCGTGACTGGCCTCGTAGCTAAGCACGCGTGACTGGCCTCGTAGCTAAGCACGCGTGACTGGCCTCGTAGCTAAGCACGCGTGACTGGCCTCGTAGTTAAACACGCGTGACTGGCCTCGTAGTTAAACACGCGTGACTGGCCTCGTAGTTAAACACGCGTGACTGGCCTCGTAGTTAAACACGCGTGACTGGCCTCGTAGTTAAACACGCGTGGCCGGCCTCGTAGTTAAGCACATTGTTCATTTGAGCATTTAAAGGAAGGGCACGGGGTGTGGGTGGGTGGATGCAGCCACAGTCACTGTATCAACATGTCCCAGTCAGACTAGAGTCTGGGTCGCACGCCAGCTCTCCCTAGGTCCCAACAGAGTCTGGGTCGCACGCCAGCTCTCCCTAGGTCCCAACCGAGTCTGGGTCGCACGCCAGCTCTCCCTAGCTCCCCACAGAGTCTGGGTTGCACGCCAGCTCTCCCTAGGTCCCAACAGAGTCTGGGTCGCACGCCAGCTCTCCCTAGGTCCCAACAGAGTCTGGGTCGCACGCCAGCTCTCCCTAGGTCCCAACAGAGTCTGGGTCGCACGCCAGCTCTCCCTAGCTCCCAACAGAGTCTGGGTCGCACGCCAGCTCTCCCTAGCTCCCAACAGAGTCTGGGTCGCACGCCAGCTCTCCCTAGCTCCGAACAGAGTCTGGGTCGCACGCCAGCTCTCCCTAGCTCCCAACAGAGTCTGGGTCGCACGCCAGCTCTCCCTAGGTCCCAACAGAGTCTGGGTCGCACGCCAGCTCTCCCTAGGTTCCAACAGAGTCTGGGTCGCACGCCAGCTCTCCCTAGCTCCCAACAGAGTCTGGGTCGCACGCCAGCTCTCCCTAGGTCCCAACAGAGTCTGGGTCGCACGCCAGCTCTCCCTAGCTCCCAACAGAGTCTGGGTCGCACGCCAGCTCTCCCTAGCTCCCAACAGAGTCTGGGTCGCACGCCAGCTCTCCCTAGCTCCCAACAGAGTCTGGGTCGCACGCCAGCTCTCCCTAGCTCCCCACAGAGTCTGGGTCGCACGCCAGCTCTCCCTAGCTCCCCACAGAGTCTGGGTCGCACGCCAGCTCTCCCTAGGTCCCAACAGAGTCTGGGTCGCACGCCAGCTCTCCCTAGGTCCCCACAGAGTCTGGGTCGCACGCCAGCTCTCCCTAGGTCCCAACAGAGTCTGGGTCGCACGCCAGCTCTCCCTAGTCCCCACAGAGTCTGGGTCGCACGCCAGCTCTCCCTAGGTCCCAACAGAGTCTGGGTCGCACGCCAGCTCTCCCTAGGTCCCAACAGAGTCTGGGTCGCACGCCAGCTCTCCCTAGGTCCCAACAGAGTCTGGGTCGCACGCCAGCTCTCCCTAGGTCCCAACAGAGTCTGGGTCGCACGCCAGCTCTCCCTAGGTCCCAACAGAGTCTGGGTCGCACGCCAGCTCTCCCTAGGTCCCAACAGAGTCTGGGTCGCACGCCAGCTCTCCCTAGTCCCCACAGAGTCTGGGTCGCACGCCAGCTCTCCCTAGCTCCCAACAGAGTCTGGGTCGCACGCCAGCTCTCCCTAGTCCCCACAGAGTCTGGGTCGCACGCCAGCTCTCCCTAGGTCCCAACAGAGTCTGGACAGACACCGAGTCCACCAGGGTCTAGCAGCCTTAATGACTGGTCTGTATCGGTGTGCTCAGACGTGAGCATCATGTACAGACCTGCTGCCGTCTCCCCCACACTCACTCACTGACACCTCTCCTCCCTACATCAGCCTGTTGTTCAGGAAGATGACTTTCACTCTGCAGACTGTTCCCTCTTCAATCACTCATTCTCAGTCTTTCTCTCTACCAGCTACAGATCTCCTTCAGACTCATGACCCCCCCGTCTGCTGTCTGAATGCACAGAAACATGACAGCGCAATAGTGAGAGAGAAGGAGAGAGCTCAGTATGACGGCCTGACACCTGGAGAGAAACTGAGACGGCTAAATAATTAGTCTTCATACAGGCATCAAGCTTGTTGTATTACAGGTCCGTGATATGTAACACCGTTCGCTTTGAGCAGCCTAGTTTCACCATCCAGTGAGTCAGCTGTGAGGTGTGTCTCAAGGCTGGCCTCAGCCTGTCCCTGTGTCTGTGGTGCAACCCTCTCTTTCACTGTCAGCACGTGTGTAGGTCTATGTACTCTCTGTGAGAGACTGTTTTTGTCTGTTGGCCAGCATATACAGTTTCTCAATGAAGACGGCATTAAGGATCTCTCTTCTGAGAGACCTGAGTTGATATCAGTTTGTGTAACTAGGCAGCATGGAGGGAGGGGGGGGGGGGGGGGGGGTTCGATAGTTAGATCTCAGGATATTATCTTTGACCATATAGTGTATCGTTTTGACAATATTGCAATGTTGTTTTTACACTAGTCGGCTGTACCTGCACCAAAACTCCAGTATTATTCCTTCATAGCTTGTTCTCCATCTTCTTTTTAAATAGGGAGGAGACAATTAGTTTTCTGCACTTTTATTTCCATGGCTGATAACTTGTTTTCTCATGGCTCTCTTGTCCCTCTGCAGCAATATGTTTGGAACATCGAATCTCAATACATATAGAATCATGAGAATCACAATACATATACAACCATGAGAATCACAATACATATACAACCATGAGAATCACAATACATATAGAATCACAATGCATATAGAATCATGAGAATCACAATATATATAGAATCACAATGCATATAAAATCATGAGAATCACAATATATATAGAATCATGGGAATCACAATACATATAGAATCATGAGAATCACAATATATATAGAATCATGAGAATCACAATACATATAGAATCACAATACATATAGAATCACAATACATATAGAATCATGAGAATCACAATACATATAGAATCACAATGCATATAGAATCATGAGAATCACAATACATATACAACCATGAGAATCACAATACATATACAACCATGAGAATCACAATACATATAGAACCATGAGAATCACAATACATATAGAATCACAAGAATCACTATACATATAGAATCATGAGAATCACTATACATATAGAATCACTATACATATAGAATCATGAGAATCACTATACATATAGAATCACAATACATATAGAATCATGAGAATCACAATACATATAGAATCATGAGAATCACAATACATATAGAATCACAATGCACATAGAATCATGAGAATCACAATATATATAGAATCATGGGAATCACAATACATATAGAATCATGAGAATCACAATACATATAGAATCATGAGAATCACAATACATATAGAATCACAATGCATATTGAATCATGAGAATCACAATACATATAGAATCACAATGCATATAGAATCATGAGAATCACAATATATATAGAATCACAATGCATATAGAATCATGAGAATCACAATATATATAGAATCATGGGAATCACAATACATATAGAATCACAATGCATATAGAATCATGAGAATCACAATATATATAGAATCACAATGCATATAGAATCATGAGAATCACAATATATATTGAATCATGAGAATCACAATACATATAGAATCACAATGCATATAGAATCATGAGAATCACAATATATATAGAATCACAATGCATATAGAATCATGAGAATCACAATATATATAGAATCATGGGAATCACAATACATATAGAATCATGAGAATCACAATACATATAGAATCATGAGAATCACAATATATATAGAATCACAATGCATATAGAATCATGAGAATCACAATATATATAGAATCATGGGAATCACAATACATATAGAATCATGAGAATCACAATATATATAGAATCATGAGAATCACAATACATATAGAATCACAATACATATAGAATCATGAGAATCACAATACATATAGAATCACAATGCATATAGAATCATGAGAATCACAATATATATAGAATCACAATGCATATAAAATCATGAGAATCACAATATATATAGAATCATGGGAATCACAATACATATAGAATCATGAGAATCACAATATATATAGAATCATGAGAATCACAATACATATAGAATCACAATACATATAGAATCACAATACATATAGAATCATGAGAATCACAATACATATAGAATCACAATGCATATAGAATCATGAGAATCACAATATATATAGAATCACAATGCATATAAAATCATGAGAATCACAATATATATAGAATCATGGGAATCACAATACATATAGAATCATGAGAATCACAATATATATAGAATCATGAGAATCACAATACATATAGAATCACAATACATATAGAATCATGAGAATCACAATATATATAGAATCACAATACATATAGAATCATGAGAATCACAATATATATAGAATCATGAGAATCACAATACATATAGAATCACTATACATATAGAATCATGAGAATCACAATATATATAGAATCACAATACATATAGAATCACAATACATATAGAATCACGAGAATCACAATACATATAGAATCATGAGAATCACATTACATATCGTATCCTCACCCAAGTGATAATATCGTGAGGTTCCTGGCAATCTCCAGCCCTACTTGGTAATTATAGCCCTTAACAATGTAGGGTGTACCTATAAGGAAATATAACAGGACCCCACAGTGTATGAAGAAACACAATCAACTATTCACACAAACACAAAGTAAAGTTATCAACTATTATTCAACACAAAGTAATGTTATCAACTATTATTCAACACAAAGTAATGTTATCAACTATTATTCAACACAAAGTAATGTTATCAACTATTATTCAATAAACAACTCAAGTTGGAAACATGTGTTTTTGTTTATCCCTTATTTTACCAGGTAAGTTGAATGAGAACACATTCTCATTTACAGCAATGACCTGGAGAATAGTTAGAGGGGAGAGGAGGGGGGATGAATGAGCCAATTTGGAAGCTGGGGATGATTAGGTGACCGTGATGGTATGAGGGTCAGATAGGGAATTTAGCCAGGACACCGGGGTTAACACCCTACTCCTACAATAAGTGCCATGGGATCTTTAGTGACCACAGAGTCAGGACACCGGGGTTAACACCCTACTCCTATAATAAGTGCCATGGGATCTTTTAGTGACCACAGATAGTCAGGACACCCGTTTAACATCCCGTCTGAGATACGGCACATTACACAGGGCAATGTCCCCAAACACTGCCCTGGGGCATGGGATATATATATATGTGGATCCAAGCCTATGGAATAAAAGTGGGCTATTATTGCTCGGTCTAATTCATGCTATTGGACACATGCTCAAACTCAAACACTTCTGATGGACTTAAAGGAGCAATCTGTAGTTGCTGCATCCATTTTTGGACTTATAAATTATATATATTAATGAAAAGATATATAATTTAATTGTATTATTATATGTGGTAGAAAGCGATGGGTTAGAAGAAGCCAACATAATCAACCCATAAAGTTAAAATGTAACATCTATATACAGTACCAGTTAAAAGTTTAGATACACACACACTCATTCAATGTTTTTTCTTTATTTTTACTATTTTATACATTGTAGATTAACAGTGAAGACTTCAAAACTATGAACTAACACGTATGGAATCATTTTATATTTGATATTTTTCAAAGTAGCCACCCTTTGAACTGCTAGCCACGGGACCCTGCTCGCCGTGAGTACGATCGGGGTCCCATGGCTAGCAGATCATATTTTCACTACACTAATTGGCAAAACCTATGTAACGAATTTCAGCTAGTTATTAGCTAGTTGAAACAGTCACGTCTCTTCTCCTCAACTCTCTCACGGCAGACTGTAGCCTAGCAATCCGTCCGTCTCCAAAAATATGTCCCAACATGCAGCACACAGTAAATAACATAGTCCGTGCTCAAAAAAAACAACAACAAAGTAACCAAGGGGGTTACACTTACATGGTCTGCTCTCCAAGCCCTCTGCTATCTCCTGGCCTACAGTATCTCTGGCAACAAATCAAATCAAATTTTATTAGTCACATACACATGGTTAGCAGATGTTAATGCGAATGTAGCGAAATGCTTGTGCTTCTAGTTCCGACAATGCAGTAATAACAACAAGTAATCTAACCTAACAATTCCACAACTACTACCTTATACACACAAGTGTAAAGGGATAAAGAATATGTACATAAAGATATATGAATGAGTGATGGTACAGAACGGCATAGGCAAGATGCAGTAGATGGTATAGAGTACGGTATATACATATGAGATGAGTACTGTAGGGTATGTAAACATAAAGTGGCATAGTTTAAAGTGGCTAGTGGTACATGTATTACATAAAGATGGCAAGATGCAGTAGATGATATAGAGTACAGTATATACATATACATATGAGATGGGTAATGTAGGGTATGTAAACATTATATTAAGTGGCAGTAGCAGTAGCCCAACCCAGTAACACGACATGGGTTTTGTTCTAGTCACCTTTACCTCTCTCTCTCTCTCTCTCTGTGTAAATCTCTCCATGGTCTAGTCTTTGTCCATGTGTACTGTGTTTAAAATACAGTATTAAGGAGATCTAAATGTATTTTCATGGTCTCTCAGTCCAAACCTTCTGCTATCCTGCAGATAAACACCACAATTACATGTGCTTTGGTCTAGTCTACTGTCTCTCTCTCTCTCCGTGGTGTTTACGGGACCTTCTACCTGGCTTGTATCAACCCCCTCAGTCTCTCTGGGCTACTGTCTCTGTCAATAGAGCCAACCCCCTCAGTCTCTCTGGTCTACTGTCTCTGTCAATAGAGCCAACCCCCTCAGTCTCTCTGGTCTACTGTCTCTGTCAATAGAGCCAACCCCCTCAGCCTCTCTGGTCTACTGTCTCTGTCAATAGAGCCAACCCCCTCAGCCTCTCTGGTCTACTGTCCCTGTCAATAGAGCCAACCCCCTCAGCCTCTCTGGTCTACTGTCCCTGTCAATAGAGCCAACCCCCTCAGTCTCTCTGGTCTACTGTCTCTGTCAATAGAGCCAACCCCCTCAGTCTCTCTGGTCTACTGTCTCTGTCAATAGAGCCAACCCCCTCAGTCTCTCTGGCCTACTGTCTCTGTCAATAGAGCCAACCCCCTCAGTCTCTCTGGTCTACTGTCTCTGTCAATAGAGCCAACCCCCTCAGTCTCTCTGGTCTACTGTCCCTGTCAATAGAGCCAACCCCCTCAGCCTCTCTGGTCTACTGTCTCTGTCAATAGAGCCAACCCCCTCAGTCTCTCTGGTCTACTGTCCCTGTCAATAGAGCCAACCCCCTCAGCCTCTCTGGTCTACTGTCTCTGTCAATAGAGCCAACCCCCTCAGTCTCTCTGGTCTACTGTCCCTGTCAATAGAGCCAACCCCCTCAGTCTCTCTGGTCTACAGTCCCTGTCAATAGAGCCAACCCCCTCAGCCTCTCTGGTCTACTGTCCCTGTCAATAGAGCCAACCCCCTCAGTCTCTCTGGTCTACTGTCTCTGTCAATAGAGCCAACCCCCTCAGTCTCTCTGGTCTACTGTCTCTGTCAATAGAGCCAACCCCCTCAGCCTCTCTGGTCTACTGTCTCTGTCAATAGAGCCAACCCCCTCAGCCTCTCTGGTCTACAGTCCCTGTCAATAGAGCCAACCCCCTCAGTCTCTCTGGTCTACTGTCTCTGTCAATAGAGCCAACCCCCTCAGTCTCTCTGGTCTATAGTCTCTGTCAATAGAGCCAACCCCCTCAGCCTCTCTGGTCTACTGTCTCTGTCAATAGAGCCAACCCCCTCAGCCTCTCTGGTCTACAGTCCCTGTCAATAGAGCCAACCCCCTCAGCCTCTCTGGTCTACTGTCCCTGTCAATAGAGCCAACCCCCTCAGCCTCTCTGGTCTACTGTCTCTGTCAATAGAGCCAACCCCCTCAGTCTCTCTGGTCTACTGTCTCTGTCAATAGAGCCAACCCCCTCAGTCTCTCTGGTCTACTGTCTCTGTCAATAGAGCCAACCCCCTCAGTCTCTCTGGTCTACAGTCCCTGTCAATAGAGCCAACCCCCTCAGCCTCTGGTCTACTGTCTCTGTCAATAGAGCCAACCCCCTCAGCCTCTGGTCTACTGTCTCTGTCAACAGAGCCAACCCCCTCAGCCTCTCTGGTCTACTGTCCCTGTCAATAGAGCCAACCCCCTCAGCCTCTCTGGTCTACTGTCCCTGTCAACAGAGCCAACCCCCTCAGCCTCTCTGGTCTACTGTCTCTGTCAATAGAGCCAACCCCCTCAGCCTCTCTGGTCTACTGTCTCTGTCAATAGAGCCAACCCCCTCAGTCTCTCTGGTCTACTGTCTCTGTCAATAGAGCCAACCCCCTCAGCCTCTCTGGTCTACTGTCTCTGTCAATAGAGCCAACCCCCTCAGCCTCTCTGGTCTACTGTCTCTGTCAATAGAGCCAACCCCCTCAGCCTCTCTGGTCTACTGTCTCTGTCAATAGAGCCAACCCCCTCAGTCTCTCTGGTCTACTGTCTCTGTCAATAGAGCCAACCCCCTCAGCCTCTCTGGTCTACAGTCCCTGTCAATAGAGCCAACCCCCTCAGCCTCTCTGGTCTACTGTCCCTGTCAATAGAGCCAACCCCCTCAGTCTCTCTGGTCTACTGTCCCTGTCAATAGAGCCAAGCCTCTCAGTCTCTCTGGTCTACTGTCCCTGTCAATAGAGCCAACCCCCTCAGTCTCTCTGGTCTACTGTCCCTGTCAATAGAGCCAACCCCCTCAGTCTCTCTGGTCTACTGTCCCTGTCAATAGAGCCAACCCCCTCAGTCTCTCTGGTCTACTGTCCCTGTCAATAGAGCCAACCCCCTCAGTCTCTCTGGTCTACTGTCCCTGTCAATAGAGCCAACCCCCTCAGCCTCTGGTCTACTGTCCCTGTCAATAGAGCCAACCCCCTCAGTCTCTCTGGTCTACAGTCCCTGTCAATAGAGCCAACCCCCTCAGTCTCTCTGGTCTACTGTCCCTGTCAATAGAGCCAACCCCCTCAGTCTCTCTGGTCTACAGTCCCTGTCAATAGAGCCAACCCCCTCAGTCTCTCTGGTCTATAGTCTCTGTCTCCTGTGTGTTTTAAACTTCTCCATGGTTTAGTCTCTCTGCCCTCTGTTGTCCCCTGTCCTATAATATTTTAGGACTCAACCCCCTCAGCCTCTAGTTCACTCCAGCACACGCTATGAGCTTTGCACTCTAATAATGACAGCTTGACTCAAATCCCTGGATTAGAGAGTGAGGGAGAAAGAGAGAGACGGTAACAAAACACCATTCATCCACCCTCTCCAACATAACAACAACAACAATAACAAAAGACTAACAAAGGAACAGAAACATATTAACCCAGCTCCCTGGTTAGGTAATCTTCCTCCTCCCAGTATTCAGCCTAATCCCTCTATCTCTCCCTCTCTTTCTCTCTCACCCCCCCTCTTCTTCTCTCTCTGGGTGTCTGTTGTCCTGTCGTAGCCTCTCAACAGTTGCAGATTTAAGCCATCACTACAATAATGGGATTGGTTTTGGCCTCCTGCGGTTTGTAATGAAGGATAATTAGTATTTCAATTTACCCCGGCCGACTAAGACCCTCCCTTCGCTCTCTCTTTCTCTCGCTTTCTCTCTCGCACTCACTGTCTTTGTCCCCCCCCCCCCCTCTCTCTCAACTCAATTGAAGGGCTTTATTGGCTTGGAAAACATATGTTTACATTGCCCAAACAAGTGAAATGGATAATAAACAAAAGTGAAATAAACATTACACTCACAAAAGTTCCAAAAGAATAAAGACATTACAAATGTCATATTATGTCTATATACAGTGTTGTAACAATGTACAAATAGTTAAAGTACAAAAGGGAATATAAATAAGCATAAATATGGGTTGTATTTACAGTGGTGTTTGTTCTTCACTGGTTGCCCTTTTCTTGTGGCAACGGGTCACAAATCTTGCTGCTGTGATGGAACACTGTGGTATTTCACCCAGTAGATATGGGAGTTTATCAAAATCGGGTTTGTTTTCGAATTCTTTGGATCTTTGTAATCTGAGGGAATTATGTGTCTCTAATATGGTCATACATTTGGCAGGAGGTTAGGAAGTGCAGCTCAGTTTCCACCTCATTTTGTTGGCAGTGAGCACATAGCCTGTCTTCTCTTGAGAGCCATGTCTGCCTACGGCGGCCTTTCTCAATAGCAAGGCTATGCTCACTGAGTCTGTACATAGTCAAAGCTTTCCTTAAGTTTGGGTCAGTCACAGTGGTCAGGTATTCTGCCGAATAGCATTCTAGTTTGCTCAGTTTTTTTGTTAATTACTTGACACATTGGAAATAATTCTCTTTTTGTTTTCTTATGATTTGGTTGGGTCTAATTGTGTTGCTGTCCTGGTGCTCTGTGGGGTCTGTTTGTGAACAGAGCCCCAGGACCAGCTTGCTTAGGGGACTCTTCTCCAGGTTCATTTCTCTGTAGGTGATGGCTTTGTTATGGAAGGTTTGTGAATATCTTCCTTTTAGGTGGTTATAGAATTTTAACAGCTTTTTTCTGGATTTTGATCATTAGCGGGTATCTGCCTAATTCTGCTCTGCATGCATTATTTGGTGTTTTACGT